>NC_056748.1:502881768-502991768 GCF_019279795.1 Protopterus annectens
GAAGGCAAAAATGGACATTTGGGGTACACCTTTAGTTGTAAGAGCAAATTCTGATTGAGAAGATTATATTTTAGCTCTGAATTGTCTGTCAGTGAGAAGACTTTATACCAGTGAGCAGCATCTGGACTGATACCAATTTCAGGTTGTTTGTTTTGGAAAATATGGTGGTCATTGTGGTCAAATGCCTTTCCAGGTCTATAAATTGGGCACCTATAAGGAGACCACTATCAGAGCTTAAAGGATGCCATCATTTAGAGACCAAAGTACTGTCATAGTACTAAATCAAGGCCAGAATCAATATTGTTTGGGAAGAGCAGGTGGTACTGCTGGACACAGAGGAACAGTTGGAAGGAAACTATCCTTTCAAAATGTTGCCTAGTACCAGGAGGATGGATAGTGGATGAAAATGAGAGGTTTCTTTTATGCTGGTTTGCTTTGAGAAGGGTTTAATTAGTGCAATTTTCTGAATCTATGCCATGATGTTTTGTGTGAGACACTGATTATATATGTGGGTGAAACAAAGACATATATGCTCTCTGCAGTCATGCATGAACCAGGGGTTCATGCTGTCGGATCCATAAGGAGTGTCAGTGGAAATAATTTCAGGTAGAATAGCGACTTCTTTGGGATATGTGCATTTGACATGGAAGTGGTGGATGAATGGTGGTGGGTTGGGCAATGCATGACCTGTGGGAAGTGTGGAGTTTATTGATGGGATATTGCTAATTTCTTAAAGGAAATCTGCAGAAAGTTTTGCTGCACCACACTGAATGATGTTTGTAGAAAGAGTATCATGAAGATATTTTCTGCCTGTAAGAGGGTTAACCGCTTTGCAAAACCGTTTGGTAGAATATGAAAGGGTAATTTGTTTCTCTTTGGTGGATATTTCTTTTCTGCCTTCAGATGGACTTTTTGTACACACACACACATGGGATCTGTACTGTCTACCGAATGACTGTTTCACCAAAGTGAAACGGCCGAGCACACTTTCGTGAAAGTGCTTTTCACTGAAAAAGCACTTTCGTGAACGTGTGCTAAAAAGGAATAACGTGGGGAAATGGATGTTGCTGAGATTGTAGCACACTGGGGATAAGGGAATATTCCCTTTTCCCACTGTAGTGCAATTTCAGAGTGAGAATATAAAAGTAGGGGAGTGGGGGGTGCAGGGTGGCTTGCCCCCCTGCGTAAACGTGAGTTCTTTGTTTTTTGTTTTTTTTTTTTATTTTGTTATTTATCATTTTTTTTTTTGCGCACTTTAGCAAAGGTGCTTTTTCAGTGAAAAGCACTTTCCCTAAAGTGTGTTCGGCGGTTTTAGTTTTGGTGTTTTGGACGTTCAGTAAATAGTCCTAGATCCATATATATATATATATATATATATATATATATATATATATATATATATATATATATATATATATATATATATATATATATATATATATATATATATATGTATATATATGTATATATATATATATATATATATATATATATATATATATATATGTATATATAAAACACACACACACACACACACACACACACACACACACACACACACACACACACACACACACACACACATACACACACGTGTGTGTGTATATATATATATATATATATATCTATATATAGATCCCTATCATATGATAGAAACCTCATTTGACTGAAACCATAAGACTGACATTTCAGAAGACCGAAATGTCGCTTGACTGAAACCCATTAGACTGAAACCCATAATACTGAATTAAAACATACTAAATTGTAAATTGGACATATAAAACCAGACTAGCCGGGGGGCTATGCTCCCACACCCCCCAATGTGGGGGGCTGTGCCCCCCACCCCCCAGCTATATATACTAACTCCAGGATTGCACTACAGTGGGGAAAAGGTTATATACCTTTCACGTACCTTACAGTAGTCTACATGCTGCCACTACTATGCCCTTTTCCCCGATGTAGTGTAATCCTGGAGTTAGTATATATAGTTAGCGGGAGTGTGGGGGGCACAGCCCCTCCCACATTGAGCGGTGTAGCCCCCACCTAGTCTGTTTTTATATATTCCAGTTTAAAATTTAGTATGTTGAAATTAAGTATTATGGGGTTCAGTCTTATGGGTATCAATCAAGTGACTTTTCAGTCTTTTGAAATTTTTTGAAATTTCAGTCTTACAGTCTCAGTCAAATGAGGTTTCTATCATATGACAGGGATTCATACATACTTTTATATATATATATATATATATATATATATATATATATATATAGATATGTCATCTGTTACTTGGGCGTGCAGGTATCTCCCTTTAAAGGGACCAGCTCCTGATTTCAGGTGTGTTACACATTCTCACAAGCAACAGCTTTACTCCACCAGGTATGTTTGCTTTACTTACTAGTGCTGGCTCATAAAAAATGTTTCCTTGCATCTATTGTTCCTTATTCATCAGGTATTCAGGTGTGTGTGTGTGTGTGTGTGTGTGTGTGTGTGTGTGTGTGTGTGTGTGTGTGTGTGTGTGTGTGTTTTTTTTTTTTTTGCAGTTGGGAAGTCTGCCTTTACCACCCCATGTTAGGGACTGCACCCCTAACACCCCCTGCTAATTAAATATACTTACGCTGAGATTGTACAAAAACAGGGTAAGGTCATATTCCCCCGCCCCAGGAATTGTGAGATCTTTCACACGTCAGTCAGCTGTTTAGTTGATCATACGTGGTTGACTAAACAGCTGTTGATCAACACACACCCACCATTCTCCAGGGAATCCAAACACATAACAGTTCCACTTCATCAAGAGTCAGTGTAATAAAAAATGCATCATCTCACAATCAAGTACACTGCACCCATCACACCCTTGCTCCATTATGAATACTATCTCTGAGGTCACACAACAGTGTGGTCAAAGTTAAAGCTACCTATCCTGAACTCTTCTGAAATACCAAACACACATAACACCAGTGCTCAATGCAGTGCTGCAAAAGTAGAACCCTTGAATAATACCAGCAGCTCCAAAACATAACACTTGTCAAATAGTGATGCCTTCACAACAGTACATTTATATTAATTTACAATGATATGCAATGTTATTTGAATATTACATACTTCATACTAGTTGACTGAAGAGTTATTTGATGAAAGATTTTCAATAAAACTGAAAACTTAAATACAGGCTGTCAACCATACGGGCATGACCCATAAACTCCCCCAGCCCACCACACACAGTATTTATGTATATCTATAGCTATATATATCTATAGCTATAGCTATCTCTACACACACCCTGCTACTTATATATGCTAACTCCAATATTGCACAATAGCAGGGAAACGGGATAGTCCCTAACCCCAGTACGATAGTGATCTTGTACAACTGTAAATAATCCATTTTGTCATCCAAAGTGTGTCACCAAAGCAAGTGTCAACCTTAATAGTAAGGGAACTGATATGTGTATATATAGATATATATATATATATATATATATATATACACACATATCAGTTCCCTTACTGAAATGGCGAATTTCAGTATTTCGAGCCTGAATAGTGGAAAGTGCAGTTATGTGAAACTGCACTATGTCGAATGCGGAAATGTCAAATCTGCTATTGTGGTGTCATGCTCGTGATGTGCGGTGCAGTTTGTGGATTTATCTGGGGATTCAGGTAAGTGGTGCTTATGTAAGGGTATTGGGTAGGGATTTTAGTGTGTGTAAGTGTGTGTAGTGGTGGTTTTTGTGTGTTTGGGTGTTTAGTGCAACCTCGGAGTTAGTATATATAAGTAGGGGGTGTGGGGGGTGCAGGTGGGCTTGCCCCCTGCTTATAGGTAGGGTAAGTGTGTTTGTGTGTTATGTTGTGTTTTTGAGTGTTGTTTTGTTTGTTGTAGTGTAGTTAGGGGTGGTGGTGCTGTGGTAGCATTGTCGCCTCACAGTAAGACGTCCTGTTTGATTCTCAGCTAGAGCATCTTCTGTGTGGAGACATGCGTGAATGGGCGTACCTTCGTTGAAGGTTGTGCGTCAGGACTGGCAACTTGGCATGTAAAAATCTACTGCCAATCATTAGCAGACCGGAGTTCCGCTGTGGCGACCCCTAACCGAGAAAAGCCGAAAGACACAACAAAGTGTAGTTAGGGGTGTGTGTGTGTGTGTGTGTGTGTGTGTGTGTGTGTGTGTGTGTGTGTGTGTATGGTCGCGATTGTGATTTTCGAGGTTGTGGGTTTTCGGGTATGTGGGTTTTCTACTATTCAATCTTGAAATACTGAGATTGTCTAGTGAATCTATATATATATATAGTTCCCCTTCAAAACATCTAAAACTCATAACATCAAAAATCAAAACATCGAGATCATAACATCTAAAATCCATAACATCTAAAACCCATAACATCGAATTTCATAATATCTAAAATGTATAATATTGAACAGTGTAACATCAAACGTGTAAATGTTATAGTTTAATCTGTTAATCTTGTGGAATCACTATGAGACGCTGTAATTTGTTTCTATAGTTATTATTTATATAGTGTAGGAATTTATACTATTTGTACATTGCTTATTTTGCCACTCTGTATATGGTTTTAGGCCATACAGGTAAGTGATATAGATATTATGTGTACATTCTTTATGGTGATACAGTGGGGTTAGGAAATTAACTTTTTCCCACTGTAGTGCGATCTCGGAGTTGGCATATTTAATTTATGGAGGAGGAGTGAGGGGCAGAGCCCCCCACATGAGGGGTGCTTGGGGGCTTGCCCCCTTCCAGAAACATAGGAAAAAGTATTTTTGTTAGTTTGGTGTCATTATATGTGGAGGCAATGTTATTTCATGTGATTTGTAGTGTTCGATGTTGTGATGCACATTTTAGATGGTAAAAACTGGTAAAAAAAAACATCTGGTAACATATGGGTTGATACCTAGCTGAGAGAATTTATCTATTATGCCCTAGTGTGGAATAGTGTCAAAGGCTTTGGCTAGGCCAAGGTAGGTGGTGTGCACCATTTTCCCCTCGTCCATGGCTTTGGTGACTGTTTCAAAGAAGTCAACCAAGTTTAACAGACATGATCTTCCTTTGACAAAACCAAACTGTGTGAGGTCAAACGTTTGGAGGTTGCCAATGTCCATGTTTATAAGATCCACGGTAATGCATTCAGTGGCCTTGCAGATCAGTTAGTCTGATGGGCCTATAATTGCCTGAGTCAGTGGACACTCTATCTTTGTGAAGAAGAATGATGAGAGTGGCTGTCCTCCATTCAGCTGCAATGAAGCCAGTGCTCAAGCTTTGGTTGAATAGGGTGTCTAATGGAGCTGAGAGCGCATGCCTGAGTTAATCTAGGATACAGTCAAGGATGTTATCAGGTCCCATGGAAACTGTATTTTTTGCCTTTGAGTGGGCATGAAGAACCTGATCCCTGGTGATGAGAGGAGGGGGGCAGGTGCTGGAGATGTCCTGGTTTACTAATTGGGGGACAAGGAGATGAAGTTTTCACTGAACCTGTCTGGCAGCAGGTTGGCTATATCTATGGCATTTGTGTATGTGGTGTTATTGACCACAAGGTCAGAGCAGATTTGGGTGTTGCCTTTGAGATTGCAGACATATGTGAAGAAGACCTTGTGATTGTCCTTGGCAGATGTGTCCAATTTGGACTCGAAGTTAGCCTTAGAGGATTTCACCAGTGACCTTATTTGCTTGTTCAGACAATGGAGAAATTGCTTCCAACTTAGCACCTGCTCCTTCTTGGCCCTGGACAGCAATTTTTTCCTTCTATTATAGAGTTTGTTTATTGCTGCTGTCCACCAGGAAGATGATTTGGTCCTGTCAGGTACTGCTTAGTCCATTCAGCTATGTAGGTGCTCATATAGTTTTTTTGGTGTAGGCTTGAACATTAGTATTAGTTCCAAGTGAAGGGATGGTTGCTGTGCAGCTGCTTATACCTGCTCTGAGGTGATTGTAGTCAGCTTTGGAAATGTTTATGAGTTACAACTACTTTAATGACTGTGGAATTGCAATCAAATGAATAGCCACAGTTGCAA
Organism: Protopterus annectens; assembly: GCF_019279795.1. Lineage (NCBI taxonomy): Eukaryota > Metazoa > Chordata > Ceratodontiformes > Protopteridae > Protopterus > Protopterus annectens. The sequence continues at coordinate 502,887,784 of NC_056748.1, forward strand.
AAGCACTTCTTGTTGTTGCTGAAAGGCATACACAGTAAAACTCATCAAAAATGTTGCCCCCTACACACACACACACACACACACACACACACACACACACACACACACACACACACACACACACACATTTATTAATGACTATGTACACCTACAAAGTTGTGTTAAAATCAAATGAATAATTGACTACATAAATAACATTATATAATGTATTTCATTTCATTTCATGATTGTTAAACACATATTGTGCAATCCACTGAAACCCCTAAACAAACTCATAACTGTTTTCAGCAATTACAGGCACTTTTATTGAGAATGTACACCTCAGATATCTGACTGTAATAAAATGAATGAATGAATAAATAAACATCTAAACGATAGCCACAATAATCTATTTCAGCTCAGTGCTGTTAAACACATATGGGGAAATCCACTACAACCTTCTGTACTCATACACACACACACACACACACACACACACACACACACACACACACACACACACACACACACACACACACACACACACACACACAATTCAAAAGGTGATGTGTCCACCAGTTATAAAGCCTATGAATTGACTGTATATACCTCACCTGTCTGACTGATCAAATAAATGAATACATGCATAAATAATAGCAGCAGTAATGTATTTCAGTTCATTTATGTCAGACATTTAAAGTGAAAACCACTAAAAAAAATCACCCACTCTTTATAAACTGACAGTAAGCATTCATAGCTGGAAAGAAAATTATAAAGGGAAAGACAATGTTGTCGCATAATATTTTAAAGTGATTTGCTGATGCTCATATCTACATCATAGTATCTGGTGAGTTAAGTTCCATGATGTTTTTTCCTTTTTATGTTTTGACCATATTCTAATGAAAGACATTATAAACTTTTTATTAAAACTATGGCTCAAATAAATTTTCATCTATCCATTGATGAAGTCACCTTCTATAGACTGTAATGGACATTATTCATTCACACATGATTTTGCATAATCATAGTCTATGGATGCATCACACGCTTTCCTTATGATGATGCCACTGAGGTTAAAGTTCATTTTTTGCACTCAGTGATATCAGGGTAGGAAAAGACAAAAAATTCTGTTGACAGGAAGAAACTTTTGTTTTGCAGTTTATGTGTCATATGATGTGATGCACAGTTATGTTTTTCTCATCAGTAAATTATTGTAAGTAATAGCTCTGCATTGCAAAAAATATTTACAAATTGCTTAATGTCTGTTTTGCTTTCCTAGTATGTGAAATGATGTAACTTGTTTATGCTTCTGAACGATACTCTGTCATCTCATTCTCACCTAGTAAAAACCCACACAGACAAAGGATGTGTCTAGCCTAATCATCAGTTGATTATTCCCAACTTAACTGATTTTTCCTGCTTTCGTGAGATGACAGGGATGAGATTTTTGAAGGCTGTGACACACACCACAGATATTGATCTCAATGCAGGACAAGAGAAAATAAATGAAACACTCCCAAGATGCCAGCAGCTATGAATGGCTAAAGAAGACAGATGCAACATTTATGTCAAACATCTTTGCCAAAGAACAACAATCTAAAGTCAAAGTAAAACTTTATTGTCATTCAGAAATCACACAAGTGCAAAAACTGAATGAAATTCCATGTGTCCGGATTCAATGTGCAGATAACATATAGACTATTTTCACAGACATTTACACATTTAATACCTAGCTATTACATCACGGACATGCAGGTAGACAGACTAATATTGCAAATCCAGATGAACAAACTCTTTTAAAACAAACAGAAACAGGCTCTCTACCAGTGGGTAAAAACTCCAAAAGATTTATTTAAAAGTGAAGGGCTTTTCGTCTTCCGTCTTAGGAAGACTTCCTAAGACAGAAGACGAAAAGCGCTTCACTTTTAAATAAATCTTTTGGAGTTTTTACCCACTGGTTCGGAGACTGTTTCTGACAGACTAATATTGCACATAATTAGAAACACATTTTAACACTTTTCAAACTGAACACATACTTGCATGAGACTTTACTATTGCACAGGTACGTGCTTAAGACATTTGATCCTTGCACAGAAAGAGAAATTTGAGTATTGCACTGTGAACATTAGAATATTGCAGTATGGACCTTAGAGTATTGCACTATGGTTAATTTATGAATTCGCAACGTACTGCACTGAAAGAAGAGATGTTATACTGTATTGCTACTGCCCTAGATGATCTATAAGTTGCAATCATGGTGAATATTGTACTAAGTATTAGATGAGACTGGTAACCAGGTTAATGCACAATTTGAGATAGTTTCTACTGACCCAGATGGACATCATGGAGTGTAGTGGTCACTAGAATTAGCATCTAATGAGAAGTGAAGTTGGTACAGTCTGGAACTGTACAAATGCCATGCAGTCCAACTGGTTGGTCTTTACTGATGCTAAGCATCTGTGCAGATCTGGATTGAATGATCAGAATCAATGAAAACAATACAGACCTTGAGCACAGGGAAAGTGTCTTTTTCAATAGGATTAAAAAAATAAAGCAGAAATCCTATTTTTTTGGACTTAATGGCCATATACTACAGTGGGAACACCAAATATTTATAGCTGTTGCATCCTGTTCTGTTTAGTACACATTCATTTGGGTACTGAGGGATCAACCAGATGCCTTTGATATAAGAAAAACATGTAGTTCTTTTTTGATTTTATCAAGCTACTTATGTTTGCATGTAGTTACAGACATGTAATCAAAGGACTTATCAATAATGATTGTACATTTTTTAAACATCTCTTTACTGACTTTTCTTAAATAACACTTCCATTGAATTCAATACCAATAACAAAAATCTTAAAGGATAAAACAAATATGGATAGATAACATTGTTAAATACAATGACATGTAATAGAGTGAGAGTATAGTGTTATTGCATATAATTAGCAAAAAGTTGAGAAAACTATTAAAATATTCCATAAACTATATCCATATATATATATATATATATATATATATATATATATATATATATATATATATATATATACATACATACATATGTACTGCTTGCCAGTAAAAACACTACCAATATGATAACACTGTAAATGTATTTGGTATGTAGTAATTACTATTGGGGAAATATAAAGTTAGGATGGGTTATGACAGGTAACCTAAAATGTTACTTATTATAAGTGAATGGTGGATGGGGAGAGGTGGGGGAGACAGAGTGTAGAGAAAAGATACAGTTGTATTCTTTAATAATTAGAAATTGTTAGGAGTAAGTGGGTATTATCTCAAGATATGATCCATTAGTGAGGTCCAAAATTCAACAAAATGTTTGTTTCGTTTTTGGGTATACATTAAGAATCTATGCGCTGTTATGTATCTAGTAATTATTTGTCTGAATCCTTTCCACAACAGTTGAGTTCTGTCTTTCCAGTTCAGTGTAATATAATATTTTATAAGTGTGAATAGTGTAATTAATATTCTTTTTTGTTGTTTCTTAAGCTTCACAGGGGGAACATGTAGTAGGGAAAATTTCTAGGATAATGTATATTTCTCATATGCCATTTTGCTTAATCTGACTTTAAGTGAACACCAGAGTTTGTAGGAGCATTTGTAGCTCCAGAATATATGAAGTAGGTCAGCATTCTGGCTATCACAATGTGAACATAGTGGGGGTAAAGCAGGCTTAAATTTGTTTATTAGTGCCGGGGTAAGTTACGCATTATTTAGTATCATGAACTATGTGTAACTTATTTTTCTGAAGGGACTATATTTATTTGCCATATGAACAGATTGAGTTATTTGGTCATTAGAAGAAATTAGTGGCTCTATGCCACGACAGTATTTTGAGAAAAGTATCTCTTCTTGGTATTTTATTGACATAATTGTTTGTATGAGCTGGATATCATTTTCTTTCTCAGTGTGAGTAGAGGCCAAAATGTTTTGACTAGATTTACGTCTCTCTGTGTGATTGTAGGATTATTTAGTATACTGGCACGCATATCTCTGGTTTGTCTTAGCATAATTAGATATTGTTTAGGTAGGTTCAAAGTTGTTCTCAGCTCTGTGAGGGATTGATTCCTATAAGAATAAAGGTCTACCACCGTCAGCTTTCTTAACAGCGGATATTGTTTTACGTTTAGCATTTTATCATTAATCTTAAGATTAGGATTCATATGTAGAGTCTGGATTATAATAAAGGCATTATATAAATTCAATGAATTTAGAAGTTTTTGCAGTGCCTTAACTTTGTCTCCTATTGTTTTATGTAACTTCATATTCTTCAAACTATTTTTGTCCAAGAATGGGAGAGCCTGGGGATTTATGTTTAATGATTTATTATAATTAAAATATAGAGTTGTCCAAGTGGGAGACCATGTTTTCTTGCTTGGACTATATCCAGATATTGCCAGGATTCAGTTGACTCTTATTATGTCATAGTATAGTTTAAAGTCTGGGAGTGCTAAATCTCCTTTTTCTTTAGGAAGAATCAGTTTTTTTATATGCCACTCTGACTGATTTAGGATACCATACACATTTGGAAGGAGAGGATTGTAGTTTATGAAAAACTTAGTTTGTATTGGTATGTCAGCAGCATTTAATAGATATAACATTCTGGGTAGAATTTTCATTTTAATAATGACAACTCTGGCTAATAAGGCTAAATGAAGTTTTTCCCATCTATGGAGGTCATGTTGTATTGTCAGCCATAGGTTTGTTACATTACTTTGATACATTAATGATGAGTCTTGATGAAAGGTAATTCCAAGGTACTTCACAGTGTGCTTAAATTTAATTTCTGTGGGTAGCAGATATATCATTAGTTTGGAGCATAGTCTGGTAGGAAATATTAGTGATTTTTCTGGGTTTATTTTATAATTAGAGAATTTCGAGTAGGTGCTTAGAGGTTAAGATTTTCTTGATATCAGAGCTTGGAATTGTAAAGTATAGGTTCAGGTCATCTGCAAAGGCAGTAAAAGGAATCATTGTATTATATAAATTTGGTATTTGTTGTTAAGGTTTTTTGTGTAATAAGTAGAAATAGTGGTTCTATATATAAATTGAAGAGACATGGTGACAGGGGGTATCCCTGTCTAGTTCCATTTTAATATCTATTCTAGAAGAGAATCTTTTATTAACTTGTAGTATAGTATGTGCTTTGGAGTATAATACTTTAATGAATGTTATAAATGCTGGGGAAATGTTGAAATATGGTAATACTGAAAATAATAATTTTTGATTGATTCTGTCAAAAGCCTTAGATGCATCTATTACCAGTGCAAAGAATGGGGAGTTTTCCTGACTAGACAAGGAAATCATAGCATCCAGTGTTATGGTGTTATCATAGGTTTGTCTTTATTGAATAAAGCCAGACTGGTAAGGTGAAGTGATGCTAGTTATTACAGTTTTCAACCTTTTGGCTAAAATGGAGGCAAATATCTTTATGTACACATTGATTAGAGATATGGGTCTGTAGTTTCCCTGATTTTTAGGGTCAGCTTTGTCTGTAAGAACAAATATAGTTTTTGATGCCTTTAAGTGCTGATCAGTAGTATTGTTAATTATAAGGTAGTTAAAAAGATTAAGTAATATTTTAGAAATTATTGAAATAAAAACGTTATAAAATTCCACCATATATCTGTCTGGTCCTGGGGATTTATTCGACTTAAGATTTTTGATAGATGTAACTACTTCTTGGATTCTGATGGGAGATGAGAGGTATTCTCTCTGATCCTGTGAGAATGCTGGAAAATTTAGTTGTTTCAAGAATATTTCCATTTCTTGATTTATTATGGTGTTGGGTTGTTCTGCGTATACATGCGAATACGATGCCTCAAATAGTTGGACCTTGTCCTGGTTAGAGCTGTAATTTTTATCTTTGTATATAAGTTCTGGAATAATTTGTAAAGGTTTTCTTTGATTTATTAGATTGGCTAGGAATTTGGATGCCATTTGTGCCCATTCAGCATAACTGGCTATTGTTTTTATTTCTTGAAAAGATCGATTATTAGCATTTAAAATGTACAATTCTTTCTGTTGTAGAGCTATTTGTTTTTCTATTTCTTGGTCATAATTTATTTGTATTTTATTTTCATGTTCAATAATTTTGTTTTTGAGTGATATCTCTTTAGCTGTATGTTTTTTCTTATAGTGCGATGCTTTACTGATCATTATTCCTCTAATTACAGCCTTCACAGAGGCTCATTGGATATCAAAGGGCATTTGGGAGGAGTCTAATTGCATACAAAGGTCTTTAAGTATAGTTTCTACCTCTTGGATTATTTCTTCTTTAGTTAACAGGTTGGGGTTTAGGGTCCAGTTAAACTGATTGGTGTGGTCTTCTGTCTTTCCAAACCAGCTAATAGTAATCATAATTTTAGAATGATCTGAGAAGAATCTTTTATCTGTATTATGTGCTATATCAAAATTCAGAAAGATATTTGATATTAGGAAAAAATCCAGTCTAGACCAAGTTTATGACATTGAGAATAGTATGTATATTTGTCATTATTATTATTTCTTGTCTGAATATGATATGGATCAAAAAGTATAAAGTTATAAAGTCTCTTTTTAACTCATTGAGTCCATCAGTTGCATGCGAGTTATATGTAGTACTAGTGTTTGATCTATCTATGAGAGCATTTTGAACAATGTTCCAATCTCCTCCTATAATAAAGTAATGGTTAGGGAACTTAGCTAATAACTTATATAGGGATACTATGAAATCCTGTTGTTTTATACATAGCGCATACATGTTTAGGAGAACTATAAGTTTATTAATATTTGGGGATTCAATCTTTATATAGCACCATCTGCCTTCAGGATCAATATCACCTTCTAGAATAGTGTCTTGAAATGTTTGCATGACAATACTTGCAACGCCTTTGCTATTTGATTTTTCTCTCATAGCCACAATTGTTGTAATCCATTTTTTTAACTCCTGTTTCCATTGTTCAGTTAACATATGTGTCTCCTGAATCATGATTATATTCGCTTTTGACTTTATAGTTAAATGAAAAAATCATTTCCTCTTTTTAGATATCTGTATCCCCTTTACATTCCATGAATAAATATTCCATGTCATGTAAGGTTAATTCTTCTGTGAATATTAGTGTGGATAGGCTTAGTCAATGTTCTTAGTATTAATAAAAAATGGGTTTGTATTATGATTTCAGCAAACAGTACATTATTCCTCCCTGCCCTTTCCACGTGCCTACTCACATAACTACTTGTACTGGAAGAGACTGACATTATAATTAGGACATTTTTATTAAAGTGATAGGTAAGTAATCATGTAACTAGTAAATTCCTTGGATACAATGGTCTGAAAATATGGTAAATCAGTTTAAGAACATCACATAGATAAGAGTCCAGATGCATGTCCATTCCCATAGCACTGTTGAACTATCTCCCAGCTCAACCAGGGTTATAAATGTAGTCATAACAGGAAAGAAATCTAGAAAAATGGAGTAGTTGTTAGTTGACATTGACCTATAAAGTAGTGTAGACAGGATATTGCCATAGTCATTAAAAGCAATATATCAGGTCTATATTAGAACATCGAAGTTTCACAACTTCGAATGTTCTAATATCGACCCCTATTCAGTAAGCGTTGACAACATCGAACATGCAGAACAGTTCCAAAACATATACATACAACACAAGCACACCAAACAGACAGCAATCCACACACATACACTTAAAATCTTACTTCTAACCCTACACTAAACTGTACATACACCACTAACTATCCACTTACCTTAACCCAAACCCTAACCCTAAGGTCCATCACTATCACACACTCACCTCACCCGCACCCTAACCCTAACTCACCTACCCTACCCTAATCCTCACGTCCACACAATCGCACACTTACCTGACCCTCGCCCTAACTCACCTAACCCATGCCCAATCGCACACTTACCTGAACCCGACCCATAACTTTCCAACACAGCATTGAAAATAGCGAAGTGACAGAAACGGACAACCAAATTCTTTCCCTGGGAAAAAATTTGGTTTTCTGCAGCTTCGCTAGTTTCAGCGTTCACTGAATAGGAGTCGATATTAGGACATTCAAAGTTGTGAAACTTTAGTGTTCTAATATAGACTCAATAAATCTACATCATGTACACTTTGTTGTTGGATAGGTTGGTATGTGATGTCATAGAGATAATCTATCCCTTTCCGTGGCAAATCTAGCAAATCGTAGTCCACTTATTACTATACAGGTAACATCAATGTATGCATTTCTATTGTTTTACACACTCTAAACAAATCGTTTAAACTGTCAGTTTTCTGTGTGCTTCATAAACAAATTCAAGAGATCATTTTAGAAGTATCTTTACAAGAAAAACAAGGTCACAAACATACATATTTACACAAGTATTATTTCCTAATCCTGTAAGCATAGTAGTAATTCACACTCAGAGCCAGTATGAGTGGAGACTGTCACATCTCAGTGTATTTTTTAAAATGCTAGTATTATATCTTTCCCTAGATGCTATGTTCATTTAGCATTATACAGATTGAATATTTGGTACACATTACCCCTTCCTGCAACAGATATGCAGTAAATCATGACCTTAGTCTATAGCATCCTTCATCCTGTTAATAGTTGCAGAATTTCTGCATGAAACTAGTATGTTTAATATATAATATTTCTTGCAGCTTTGTTTTCTACGTTATGCAATGCATCAATATGAAAGCATGCTATGCAGTACTCACTTATTCAGAGAATTAATTTGATGCATTATGTTTAGAGATCTCCTTTAGACTTAGGATATTAAATGAAGTATCTAGGCTCAAAAAAAAGCACACTTTGCAAGTTGTGGAATAATTATTACATTTGTTAGGGTAATTATAGTTTGGTACCAGTTTAGAGTCCTTTTAAAAGTCCCGTATGCAATTCAGTCTCTTCTAGTGTCTCAGCTTTATTTTTGGTATCTTCTGTTGAATCTGCATTTGTTCTCATCATCTTGCAGCTTAGTGACATCAAGTAAAAGTCTTAAATTCATTTTTTTCTTGCTTGGAGGTGTTTCTTTAATAAGAACCCTTCTAAAGTCTCTAACCTTTATTCTTTTATTTATTTATGCTTTTTCCGACAGCTTAGATGCAGGACTGCTGTTACCAACATTAGACTAGATTAAAAAGTGCTTGTTTGTCCAAATCTCACATGTTTACAGAGTTGAAAGGTCGGGCGGCTCTCATGGGAGTGTGGTTTGCATTCCTAACTACAACAGGGCTGTAATTTTGATTAAAAAAATGCCCAGAAAGGATTTTATGCCAAAATTAGGTAAATATGAGTTAAATATAGACAAAATACTAACCGGAAATGATCGGGAATCCATTGAAGTAGGATTTTATAGTATATTGTCGATTTTGCCTTTGTTTGTGGGAGACTCATTAAAAGCCATCATAAATGCTGTTTTGGCTTCTTTTACTGTAGAGACTGAGTATTTGGCACCATTATGCTGAAAAACAAGCACATTGGGGTACTTCATCTGGAATTTTATGTTCTTTTGAATCAGGTAAGTACAAAAAGCTAATAACTTCTGTCTTTCCTGTTTTATTTGTAAGGGGAGATCTTGTGTAATGTAGATTTTATTGCCATTCCACATTATATGTCTTTTTTTTTTTTTTGCAGCTGATAAATTGTAGAACATCTTGATAGTTAAGTAGTTTTATATATACTTGTCTTGGTTTTTTGATATTGGGTGCAGGTCTGAGTGCTCTATGTGCTCTTTCAATAGTAATCTGTTTTGCCAAGTGCATATTCTCCAGCAGTATTCCCAGGATTTCCTGTATATGTTGCATTAGTTTAGGTTGTTCAGTACTTTCCGGAATACATCTGATGATTATATTTTTTCATCCAGATCTTGCCTCCAGATCTATATTTTTTGTTGGAGTTATTGAATGCATTTTGTGTTTTTATCAGAGTCTTTTTTAAGTTGGTCAATCTTAATTTTGCTTTCTAATACCTTGGCCGCTGTTATTTCCATCCTGTTTGCTATCTGGGCAATAGCGCTCCCAAATGTTTCCAGTTTATGTAAAAACTTTAGATGTCCATTTGAATTGGTTGTAGTGCTGTTTTTAGCTCATCCAGTGTCGTAGATTGCTCTTGTTTAGCTTTAGTGGTAGTTTTATTTGTTTCTTGCAGCTTGCCAGTTCTAGGTCTCTTTTTTGCTGTGTCTTTCTCAGGTGAAGCAAGTGCAGAAAATATAGTTTTGGTAACTTGTGCATCTATATTGTCAGGTTTCTTAAACATCTTTTCCTTGTCTTTTTATTTTTAGTGTCCTCAGCTTTCTTTTCCCGAAGATCTTTGTCAGTTGTTCTCCTTTGTTGAATTCTGTAGTTTAGCACAGTAGGCCTCTCGATATCAGTCAGCCACATGTGCTTGCCCAGATCCAGATTAATCTTAATTTTGCGATAGGGCTGTGATGTTTATATATACAGTACTAGTTCAAGGCAGTGTTTCTCTATCCGATAGTCATATTTTGAGTTGAATAACTTGTGTCTGTATCTAGATATTTAGATATATTTATTTTCTCCTGTAAGAACTAAGTAGATACAGTGCTCATAGGGTAGCAGCCATCTTGGATCTCCATGAGTGTGCATTTTAACATGTCAGATATTGCATTACTTTTGTATACTGCATACTTAGTGTATCCAGACACAAGAAGTTAAATTTACAATGCCTTTTCCTTCTTCTTTAATGCTTGCATGGAAGGGCACTCAGTACAAAACAGTTATGTCAAAAGTGTAAGAAAATGTTTATGGATGCTTAAATCATTTGTTCTAATGTTGCCAAGACATTTGTAATTGCACTGTTCTTTTATAACAAGTCAATTATTTTATGCAAGTAAATCTTGTAGTATAATGACGTATGTTAGATACCTGCATGCTCAACAATTTAGTTAATCATATTCACAACAAAGTGACAATTCCAATAACTACTTGGAGTCAATATAGCTTCTCTTCTTTTACAGGTTTTAGTAAACTGGCAGCATTATGGTGTTGGAATTTACCACATAGTAACACAAGGGGAGTAAGAGCTACCTTGGGGCATATCCAAGCTAGCCCATTATTTCTTTCCTATCTCTTTGCTCTGTTTACGTTTTTGTATTTGGGTGTTTCTATCTCAGTTGCTGGAAATCTTCTGGAAAAGCAACTTGTACATAGTTAACTATACCTTTATAAACTTTTCACCTGCCCTGTGGATGTTAGTACCAGAGAGGTCACCACCAGCAATACAAATTTGATTCTTTCCTCATTTTAACTCCTGTTTACTGAAGGTTCCCTTGAAAAATTGCTTCCTGATGCAACAAAAGGAATGTGAATGTATGCAAGACCATATTCATTTTAGATGTTTCAATAATTATTTAAATTCTGTTGTCCTAAAATATCATCCTAGGAACAAAAATAGTAGTTGGTCCTGTTCCAAAAGACTAGTTCTAATTAAGAATTAGAAGACCAGTTGTGTCTCAAAGGACTTACATAAAATGGGTTCAATGTGTTATATCTGTTCTTGGTCTCCATAGTGATTCAATAAAAAGAGTTTGATGTAAAGGTAAATACTTGGCAAACTTTGTATACTTTTTTCCACCCTCCTTTTTATTCTTATTTTTTTCATGCCTAAGGAGTCAATGACATAAGAACAATATAGCTCTAGAGTAGAATCAAAGAGTACTTGTCAGGCATACAGATAAACTCATTAGGTTGTACTCCATCAATGTAACTAGTTGCATTTCACATCTTTTAGGTTTTTATCAAATATACTGGGTAGAGATTCCCTGCACTGGGTACACAGGGACTTAAATAAACTTATTGTTATAATAACTACCTCCTTTCTCTTTCTTTAACTAGAAGTATTTTATGATAGGTTTTATTTAAGTTGTCATTGTCCTTTTAGTAAAACATTATTTTTTTACATAATTTGTACTGGAGTCCAGAACCCATGAATTCTCAGATAAAGTTTATAAGATGAAATTTCAAGTAACATATCACTGATATATTGTGATCATTTATCCTTTAAAATGTGATTTGTTGCAGTTCATATTGTATTTCTGGAGATATGAGTAGATATCATGAAAATGGTTGATTACCACTCTGCTCTTGTATAAGAACTTGCTAAAATATCATTAGTGTTGTTTAAAGTGTGGTGTGGTGTGTGTGTGTGTGTGTGTGTGTGTGTGTGTGTGTGTGTGTGTGTGTGTGTGTGTGTGTTTGCGTGTGCGTGTGTTTGTATGTGTGTGTGTGTGTGTGTGTGTGTGTGTGTGTGTGTGTGTGTGTGTGCGCGCGCGCATGCGCTCGTGGGCATGTGTGTGTCTGTGTTTTGAAAATGTATAGCTGTTAAAATATCTGAATGAGAAAATGTTGGCGAGTGTATAATTATCCAGCTAAAATACAAAGCTTGTTAAATAGCAGATACTAAGCACATAGGTTCATAGGTTCATAGGTTCATACTAGGCTATCTGCCCAAGGGCATTTATAAGCCTAGCCCAGAGTTTTGTGGCTTTCGCCACCCCTTTAGTTTGAAGGATACTATGCCCATTATTTTGCTGTGCCTCTGTCAAGCAGTGACACTGAGGTAATCCCTGGGGTATATCTGCGATCTCCCATCCATTGGTCAAGATTTCTCTTGAACAAAGCCAGCGAGGTGCTCTGCCTCACATGTACCGGGATTTTGTTCCACAGCATAGGGAGTCTCTGGGTGATGAATCTGTCCCTCCAGCATGTCCTATTAATAACCGTGTCAAAGTTTAAGTCTCCCGCCCTTGTAGTTCTGAGGGATCTAGATTTTTTGAGGTGAAGCATGTTCATCAATTCCAAGTTGGACATGGCCTTGTATGTCAGGCACAGGTCACCTCTGAGCAGACGGTAAGCGACTGAATAGAGCTGGAGTTCCTTCAGTCGGGCAGCATAAGACATATTTTTGAGACCCTTTATCCTTTTGGTGAGGAACTTTTGGGGCCTTTCCAGTTGCTGCAGGTGTCGGGTCAGATACATTCAGAATGGGGCATTGTGCTCAATCATTGGTCTGATGAGTGATGAGTACAGGGGGACGATGACCTCCCTTGATCTAGATGTAAATCCCTTCATGATCAGGTGGGCAATGTAGAAGGTCTTCCTAACTACTTTGGCAACGTGAGTGTCAAACGAAAGGTTACTGTCAACCTGGGTCCCCAGATCCCTGATAACCTCTTCTGCGTTTAGTGGATTGCCACCTATATGGTAGCTAGGGGTAACCTTGTTTTTCCCGAAGGGTATGACTATGTATTTTTTGGCGTTTAACTTTAGGCCATGGCTCTGGCACCAGTTATCCATTTCTATAAGACCCTTCTGAAGGATATCTGTGTCAGATGTGTTCTCGACTATGGCGCCCAGTTTGCAGTCATCTGCAAACTTTGTCAGCCATTACCCTCCTGTGTACTTCTGAAAAGTAGATGCCAAACAAGAGTGGGCCCAGGACTGAGCCCTGTGGGACACCACTTGTGACAGGCTTTGAGTCTGACATGGCGCCAGCAACTCTGACCCTGTGGGTTCTGTCACTTAGCCAGTTTGCAACCCATCTTGTGACGTATGGGTTTACATTTAAGCTGATGAGTTTTTCAATGATACCTGAGTGGGGTATTGTGTCGAAAGCCTTTGCCAGGTCGAGGTAGGCTGTGTGGACTGCCTTTCCCTCATCAATGGCCTTGGTGACTGTTTCGAAAAAGTCAACCAAGTTTAAAAGGCATGATCTGCCTTTGACAAAGCCAAACTGGGTTGGATCCAAAGTCTGAGTTCCATTATGATCCTCTCCATAGCATTGCAGATCAGGCTTGTCAAGCTGATGGGACGGTAATTTCCAGGGTCGGTGGAGGCACCGCCTTTGTGAAGTGGGACCACAGTTGCCGTACGCCACTCCTTGGGTACGTATCCTGAGGTGAGGCTAAGATTAAACAGCTGCCCTAACTACGGATTTAGTTCCTCATTGAGTTCATGGAGTACACAACCGGGGACACCATCTGGTCCCATGGATGCTGTGTTTTTCGCCTTGGAGAGAGCAGTTCTCACCTGAGCGTTAGAGATGTTTGGGGGGCTACAATCCTCTGGTATAGATATCTCTCCTTTTGGGGGGGAGGGGGGGGAGAAGTTTGCACTGAACCTGTCAGCCAGTATGTTGGCAATGTCTGTAGGTTCAGTGATTTTTACATCATTTTGAACTAATTCTGAGCATATCTGGGAGTTTCCTCCCAGGTTTCTAACATAGCTAAAGAAGGCCTTATGATTGTCTTTTGAGTCCTTAGCAACTTTTGTCTCAAAATTTGCCTTGGATGATTTTATGAGAGATCTTAGTTTTTTACTTATAATGATCAAAGGTGTCCTCCCTTTTAAGGATTTTGCTCTATCTTGTAGTAGCTTCCTCCTTTTGTTGTAGAGCTTGTTTATGGTTAGCAATGATAAGTCTTCCAGGTACTGAGGGTTTCTTGTGCAGTTACTACATATAGTCATGTAGATTGTGATTATCATATTGTTTAGATTTATTACTAGTTTTACATCAACCTAAATAGTAGATAGAAAAGTCACTTTAATATTGGTAAAAAGGACATAAATCCCAATAACTAAGCGGTTTCGCCAAAATATGTTGGCTTCATCAGAGTTAATAGAAAAACTAAAAACACACAATTAAATACAGAGACTAATTAGTTTGTTAACCAATCAGTGTTCCCCACTCATTAAAACATAAGTAAAATACTAATATTGAACCTTAAAGGAAAAAATAAAAAAATGTTGTTTAAATCACCACATATTTTTATAGTATACAGAAAATTCTTCTACTAAAAAAATAACAGTAAATTGTTTACACTTATCTATTTATATACCATAGTGAATCAAGTATCCTATGTATATTAATCAGCCTTCTAAATTATAGTTCACAGGCTCTTTGTTTTAAAACAGAATTGACAGATATGCTATCATTCAAGCCTGGCAAACTGGTGGCATTAAACCTTACCTGCCATCTATATTCCTTGTTCTCAACCTTGAATCTATCATCGCCACCCCTCTCACTAGGAAGAACCCGATTGATCACAAAAAATATAAATGTCTTAAAGTTTCATTTACTTTATTTACTTATTTCACATGGAAGTGGCTATTTGTGAACTTACAGCATCAGTGCAGAGACTTACTGCACTTTTAACACAGGATGGAGCAAACAGTGACTCTGGGGCTATCTTGATGAGCACCCAGGCAGAACTATTTACTTTGCATATGCTGTTGTTGGACGAGGTGAATACCACCAACACAGGGACTCACCGGGGCCCATCCCAAGGAAGTGACATCACGGATAGGTTTCAGATGCATGAAATTAGTTTCTTGGACTTGAACAAGGAGAGGAACAACAGGCCAACACTGAAAAAACAAATAGACAATTTTGAGGTCATCTGCAGAAAATTTAGAGCTCTTCAATTAGACAATGCTTTCCTCAGTAAATCCTTGGCAGTGAAACAAGTGCCTAAAGGTCTGAAGTTATAGAAATTACCTATGGGTATTGAAAAAGGAACTACAGCTTACCGTGAACTCATTGGGCTATTCGACAAAATGGGGTTGGAGATGTTTGACATTATTATCAAGAACAACAAAAGTAAGTTAGCTTTGCTTGAAAAAGAAATTATGTCACTAAATCAAAATATAGTGAATTAATTTTTGTTCTTTGAATATACTAATAACTATCAAAAAGTGCTGAAGAATTTGGATGACTTTGTTAAAAATAACAGTCTTACAAAACAAAGGAAACTATCTAGGGACCTAAATTACTATAAAAGCAACCGGGCATACCTGGTTGGACCTCCTGACATTAGTATAAATTCTGCAGGATTAAATGGTGAACAAATTGAAGACAGTTCAAATCAGGAATCTGTTTATACTAATCGGACAGATTCAAATAACAGGAAAAAGAGGGACAATCATTTTTTAGATCAACATCCTCAGGTGAGGAGATCAGAAAGGTTAATGAAGAGGAGGGAAGTGGGTTCCAGGAATCAACAGTACAATACCTATCAGCAGACCAATCCACATTACAGCAATGGACGCCAAGGGGCGAGGAACAAAAGACATTAAATTCACTGTATAATGACTGTTTTTCCAGTTTGAGTGATTTTTTTTAGGTGAAACAAGCATATGCACTGAGACTGCTGACTTTTATGGACAAATGTGTTGTGGCATTTTGAAAAAAGATGGATTTACTATTGATAATTTTAGTGGTCTAAGTATAAATGAAGTACATCATAATGTACTTAGTAAAGGTTTTACCTTTGTTCCAGCCTTCCAGTTAGATATAGCAGATGTTTTTACTAGCCTTAAACTGTTTACTAGACAACATCATCTAGGGCTATTTTTTAAAAATCAGAACAAAACCAATATTGAAGTGTCAAGACCCTTACAGAGGAAAAGTGTGTTTATACCCCCTTATCAAAATGATATAATTATTTTTGAGAAAATGTGTGAAAAACGAAATTAGAGGAGTGTTATCAAACACCAATCAACATATGAGGAAGGACAATCTTAGTTATGAAGAGAGAAAGGTGTTATTTGAGCTAGGTGACAATAAAGAATTGAGAATAATGAAATCGGACAAGGGTGTGGGGGGGGTTGTGATCATGGCCCACATTGAGTATGTATCTAAAATGCATGAAATTTTAAACGATGCTTACACATACAGAAGAGTTTCAAGAAATGAGATGAATATTGCTTATAGTAGAATTGATTTGTACCTGTTGGATGCTTTGTTTCAGGAAGCACTGGAACAAAATGAATTTAAGTATCATAAATGTGGACCATCCTATTACACCAGTAATTTTTGGGATCCCTAAGATCCACAAAAATGTTAACAACCCACCATTTAGGCCTATAGTGGTGGCAAGAGGTTCCAAAATGGAGCCCCTTGCTTCATTTGTGGATGCAGGGACACAGCAAGTAGTCAAGGAAGCTAAACACATATGAAAAGATTCCTGGCATTGTCTTGAATGGTTGAAAGTTTTAAAGAACATTAGTGAGTTTTCATTTCTGACTATTCACATGGTAAATTTATTTACTGTCATCCCCCATGAGGAAGGCTTGATGTATTTTTGTGAAAGCCTCTTAGAAGTAAAGTGTTAGATACGGCTAAAATTAACACACTGGTGGAGTTAATGGAAATAGTACTCAAAAACAACTACTTCAGTTTTGAGGGGGAGTTATTCCACCAGATCTCAGGAGTAGCTATGGGACCGAAATGTGTACCTGGGTTTGCCAACCCTGTGCTGCTCCACTGGGAACAAAGCTTATCTTCCCCACTATTTTTATGGAAAAAATTGGTTTATATAATCGATTTTTTGATGACATTTTGATTTTATGGCAAGGAAGCAAGGAAGAGGCCAGGATTTTTGTAGAATACTTGAATAGTACCACCCCCTTCCTTAAATTTACTAGTCATTGGCACCACAATGAGATTGAAATCCTTGATATTCATCTTATAAAAACTGAGGAAGGGCTACAAAGTAACATACAGAGAAAAGAAACTCATTCAAATTCTTTATTACATTTTAATAGTTGCCACCCATTTCACCAACGGAGTATTATTAAAGGCCAAATGGTGAGACTATCCCGCTTGGTTAGTGATAACAATGCATATCAAAAAGAGTTATACACCCTGATTGGAATGTTTTTTAGAAAGGGGTTCCCCTTGAAACTGCTACTGAAATTGCAACAAGAAGTTATGAACAAAAGGAGTACTGATTTCTCTCCCATATTGGGGGAGGGGGATGTATTTCTCTAAACAAAACACAACCCAAAAATTCTGAGGTCTTTGTATTGAAGTACAATTACTTGGCACCTTTGTCGGTGGAAGTGATTAATAGATCTTGGCATACTTGCCTTAATGAACTCACCAAGGAAAAGTTAGGGAGGAAACCCAGGGTTGTGTTTAGAGGGGCAGAAATATTAAGAACATTCTGGAAGGGTCTACAGCTAAGAGACAGAATTCAGTTATGTACAAATGTGGGGCATGAAAATATTGCAAATACATCAATGATGGACCATATGTGTCAGTACAAGGTTATGACCGGTCCCTCCCATGCCCAGGAAGATGCTGTTGTAACACTTCTGTGCTGGTGTAAATTGCAACTTGTACCACCTGTCAAGGGTTTTATATGGGCAAAACAATATACAGGCTCAGGCATAGGATAGCTGAACATCTTAGGGCTATTAAACCAAAACCCACACAATTTGTTCACAGTACTGTTTGTACTAACTTTAAGAAATTTATATTTTTGTGATCCATTGGGTTCTTCCCAGTGAGAGGGGTGGCAATGATAGACTCAAGGTTGAGAACAAGGAATATAGATGGCAGGTATGGTTTAATGCCATCAGTTTGCCAGGCTTGAATGATAGCATATCTAGCAATTTTGTTTTAAAACAAATAGCATGTGAACTATAATTTAGAAGGCTGATTAATATACATAGGATACTTGATACACTATGGTATATAAATAGATAAGTGTAAACAATTTACTGTTATTTTTTAGTAGAAGATTTTTATGTCTACTGAAAAATATGTGGTAATTTAAACAACAATTTTTTATTTTTTCCTTTAAGGTTCAGTATTAGTATTTTACTTATGTTTTAATGAGTGGGAAATGCTGATTGGTTAACAAACTAATGAGTCTTTGTATTTAATTGTGTGCTTTTAGTTTCCCCATTAACTCTGATGAAGCCAACACATTTTGGTAAAACCGCTTAGTTATTGGGATTTATGTCCTTTTTACCAACATTAAAGTGGAGTTTCTGGTCCATTTTTGGCCTTTGTTTTGTTTTACATGTTATTAGTTTTACCCTGGTTGGGGTTTTGTTTAAATAGTAGATAGGTTCAAGTCCAGGGGGAGGTTTGATGTTCTTTAACATAATGAGTCTATCAATAGTTCAACTAACATTGACATATGTTATGCAATGTCTGTTTAAAAATATATTCATACTTAGTTTTAGAGCATCTGCACTGCTGTTATAGGTTCATAGGTTCACAGGCAGGTACTAGGCTGTCGGCCCTGGGGCCTATATAAGCCTAGCCAAAAAAGTTCCCTGGCTTTCGCCACCCAAGAAAGTTATTTTCCTGCACCCCTGTCTAGCAGAGCCAGAGAAGTGATCCCCAGGGTGAATTTCCTATTTCCCATCCAATTGTCACGATTTTTATTAATGAGGAGCTTTGCTTGACATGAATGGGTAGTCTGTTCCATAGCATGGGAAGTCTCTGGGACAGAAATCTATCTGTTCTGTTTATTGTGGTGGCAAGGTTTAGTTCCCTGGAGCATGTGGCTCAGAGGGATTGGGGTTTCTTTAAGTGTAGCATGTCCAACAGATCTGGGTTTGACATGGCTTTCTTTGTTAGGCAGAGGTTGCCTTCGTGTAGGTGATAAGTGACAGAGTAGAGCTGTAGTTTTTTGAGACGGTCTGCGTATGGCATCTGTTTGAGACTGGTAATCCTCATAGTGAGGTATTTCTGTGGCCTTTCTAGTTGCTGTAGATGTCTTGCGAGGTACACACCAAATGGGGCATTGTACTCTATAATGGGTCTCATGAGAGATGAGTAGAGAAGAACAATGACTTCTTTTTTCTGGAGGTGAACCCCTTTGTGATGAGGTGTGCCATGTTGAATGATTTCTTGACTACTGTGGTGATGTGATTATCAAAGGAGAGACTACTGTCTACCTGTGTCCCAAGGTCTCTTATAACACTTTTAGTGTTTAGTAGGCTACCGCCTATGTGGTAGTTTATGGGCACCGTATTTTTCCCAAAAGGGATGACAATGCACTTCTTGGCATTGAGCTTGAGGCCATGCCTTTGACACCAAGCATCAGTTTCATTAAGGCCCCTTTGTAGAATGTCCACATCATTAAACAATTCTATTATGGCACCTAGTTTGCAGTTGTCTGCGAACTTCATTAGCCAAAGATCTGCTGTATTAGCCTGGAATTCTGAGAAGTAGATGCCAAACAGGAGAGGACCCAGGACTGAGCCCTGTGGTACTCCACTTGTCACTGGTCTGAAGTTGGATTTGGAGTCAGCTACTTTTACTGTGTGGGTTCTGTCAGTGAGCCAGTTGGCCACCCATCTTGTGACATAGGTATTTATGCCCAGTCTAATGAATTCTTCTATAATTCCAGAGTGGGGGATGGTGTCAAAAGCCTTGGCGAGGTCAAGATATGTTGTGTGCATCACCTTACCCTTGTCTATGGCTCTGATGACTGCTTCAAAGAAGTCAATCAGGTTTAGGAGACATGACCTTCCTTTTACAAACCCAAACTGAGTGGGGTCCAGAATTTGGAGGTTACCTATGTCCTTGTTTATATGCTGCAAGATGATACATTCCATGGCCTTGCAGACCAGGCTTGTCAGGCTAATGGGGCGGTAGTTCCCGGGGTCCATGGTGGCACACTCTTTGTGGAGTGGGATAAGCATTGGTGTGCATCAGTAGGCACAAAGCCTGAAGTGAGGCTATGATTGAACATGGTACTTAGGTGGGGTGCCAGTTCATTCTGTATTTCATGCAGAATGCATCCTGGGATGTTGTCAGGTCCCATGGATGCTGTGTTCTTGGCTTTGGAGACTGCGGTCTTTACTTGTGCAGCCATGATTATAGGGGCTTTGCATTCTTCCGGTATAGTGATGGGCTCTTTGGAGGGTGGGCGAAGTTTGCTCTGAACCTATATTCCAAGATGTTGGCAATAGCAGTTGGTTCTGTATATCTAGTGCCATTGTGCTGTAGCTCAGAGCAGATCTGAGTGGTGCCATTGAGATTATTGACATAGCTGTAGAATGTTTTTCGGTTGTCTTTAGAATCAGTGGCATATTTATTTTCGTAACTAGCTTTGGAAGATTTTATGCGGGATCTCAGCATCTTACTGTGGCTGACCAGGGAGGTCCTGCAATCAGGGGAGTTTACTCTTTTTTGCAACAGCTTCTTCCTTCTGTTGAAGAGTTCATTTATGGTAGCGGACCACCAGATTGGCTTTCTTGTTTTGGAGGATAGTGTCATGGTTCTGTTGAGGATGGCACGATCCATGCACTCGTGTATGTGCTTATACAGTGCATTTGTATAGGTTTCAGCAGTCGTACCTCTATTTTCCATCTGTATGAGTGTAGTGAAGCTTGCCACCTCTGTCTTAAGAAGCATGAAGTTGGCTTTGGAGAAGTTTTCTACGGTGGTTTCATTAATGGGGGGGGGGGGGCGGGATATTGATGTCTAGAGTGATTAGCTTGTGGTTGGATCTGACCAGCGAGGAGTTGACCTCTGGTGTCTAACATTGGTTCCCCATACTGGTAATGAACAGGTCCAGAATATTGCTTCCCCTGGTGGTGGTATGGACAAGATGATCGAGGGCACTGGAATTTATGAATTCCAGAAAGCATTGAGCAAATGTGTTAGTACATGAGTAGTTTTCCCAGTTGATGGTGGGGTAGTTGAAATCACCCATTATTAGGGTATTGGGCTGTACCTTAATATTACCCAGTATATCAAGTAACGTTGCCTGTGCATCCTGGGGCATGGTGGGGGGTTTGTAACAAGCTACAACCTGGATTGCAGTCTTGCCCAGTGTTAGTTGCACTTTTATAATTTTGGATGCATTATGTTGAGCAACTAGCCTGGAGGAGTGGATATCCTTAATGAATATGGACACACCTCCTCCCTTAATGTTTCAGTCCAGGTTAGGTGGCCGAAAGGTGTGGTATGAGTTATAGCCTGTTAATGCAGGGGTGCTCTCTGGAGCCTTGAACCAGGTCTCCATCACTGCACAGATATCAATGTTCTTCATTTTAAGGAGTGCCTCAAGTGAGTGCATTTTGAGGTTTAGACTTCTACCATTGAGTAGCATTACCCTCAGATTTTGCTTGCTTATTCCTGCTATGGTGTTGAGTTTGTCATTTGAAGCTTGCCTAAAAAAGGCACTATAGGGGTGGCAAGAGCCTTATCCAGTATCCGGACTTCCAGGGGGTGAAAGGTGCAGGCCATCTCTGGCAAAGCATCATGGTCTGTCGATCATGTCTTCCCAGGCAGACAGGCATTGAATCCTCTTAGAATGACACCAGAAGCTTAGCCAATTGTTGAAGTCAATCATTTTGTCCTTGTATTGTGGTATCATTCTGGGTGATGGCAGGATGCTACTCAGGGCTAGGGTCATACCTGCCTGGGCTACATGATCCAAGAGATCCTCCATGTCTCTTTTCATGTAGTCCAGGGAGGTATGTCTCAGGTCATTCACACCAACATGGACAATGACAGAGTCATATTGTACTTGTTGTGGAGTGACCTAAGTGGTTGCATTATGTGGTAGATCCTGATACCCGACAGGCAGCTGACAGCAACTTTTTCCTTGTTTAGCCTGGTGAGTGGGACATCAGTGTGCCTGACTATTCAGTTGCCTATGACTAGTGTGTTGGGTACATTGTTTTGCCTTATGGGCTGAGGTTAAAAAGCACACTGATTCTGTGTGCTATGTGTCATTTAGGTAGTGTTGGGGGGCTTGCTTGTGTTTTATCTTTGGAGGTCTCTGTTTTTGGGCAGATTTTTATTGAGAGCCTCAGCAAATGTAGGTGTGTGTTTTGTGTTACTATGTATGGGTTTAGGTGGTGTAGGTTTTGATGGCCTATGTGTTGAGTGTGGTGTGGTGCAGGTTTTTACCTTCTCCTCCTGACTGTCTAGTACAATCTTGGCTGGAGAAAGCTTGGCTTCCAGTTTGGCTAGATTAGTGCATCTCTCACAGGTTGTAGTGTTGGGTGGTAGGAGGAGAGGGTTGTCAATGTACATGAAGCAATTGCTACATTGCCCCAAGATGCCCAGATTCATCATGTGGCAAGGGAAAATACTGGGAGCTGACCCTTAGACATGCCTGGATAGGTGCTTATTAATTTAAGTACTAAAAACTGTTTTTCTCCTAACAAGTGAGGAACGTTGAGTGCTGCAGTAATTTGTAGATTATTTAGTGCTTGCAATGTGTTTTGAACAAGTGCTGAGCACAAGGAAACAGTTTTGAGTGCTAAAACTAGAAAACTGGCTAGTTCTAAGGGAAAATTAGAAGAGCAGACTTTCTGGCACCAGAAATAGTTTAACCCTAGTTAAATGGTGCTGCATGATGTGCAAAACCACGCAAACATGGGTTTTTAAACAGAAAGATGAAAGGGATAGAAACAGCCCAAATTGGCCAGTAAAACTACATATTCTGAGCTGAATCCACTCTTTCAGTGACAGATAGGCTGCTCAAAACTCACCACTCTCACTGATGAACAGAGAGGCTTCCTTCTATCTTAGTAAGATCTGGGCAACACAGAAACTACAAAACAGCCCAGAATTCAGCAACATCTGAAAACTAGACTCTACTAGTTACAGAAAGGCAGGAAATGAGTAGAAGAGATAGGATTTTTTTTTTCAAAAATTAAAACAGATACAGTAAAACAAACACTTTTAAAGCAGAAAAATGGCTATCACACTTGAGTGTGTAGCCCTCAACAGTTCAACAGTTGAAAAACACTTAAAATGATCAGTTAAAGTACAAACAGTATCAGAATTCAAAAGAATAGTTCAAATAAGTTGCAAAGTTAATAAAAAAACATTGTGGCATGTCGATCGTGTCATCCCAGACAGACAGGCACTGAATCCCCTTAGAATGACACCAGAATCTTAGCCAATTGGTGAAGTCAATCATTTTGTCCTTGTATTGTGTTATCATTCTGGGCAATGGCAGGATGCTACTCAGGGCTACTAGGGTCATACCTGCCTTGGCTACATGATCCAAGAGATCTTTCATGCCTCTATTCATGTAGCCCAGGGAGGTATGTCTCAGGTCATTCACACCAACATGGACAGTGACAGAGTCATATTTGTACTTGTTGGGAGTGACCCGAGTGTTTGCATTATGTGGCAGATCCTGGTACTCTACAGGCAGCTGACAGTAACTTTCTCCTTGTTTAGCCTGGTGAGTGGGACATCAGTGTGCCTGACTGTAGAGTTACCTATGACTAGTAAGCTGGGTACATTGTTTTGCCTTATGGGCTGAGGTTGAGTGGCACACTGATTTTGTGTGCTATGTGTCATTTGGGTAGTATTGGGGGGGTGGTGGTTGCTTGTGTTTCAGCTTTGGAGGTCTCTGTTTTGGGGAAGATTTTTACTGAGAGCTACTGTGAACGCAGGTGTGTGTTTTGTGTTACTATGTATGGGTTTAGGTAGTGTTGGTTTTGATGGCCTATGTGTTGAGTGTGGTTTGGTGCAGGTGTTTACCTTCTCCTCCTGACTGTCTAGTACCCTAGTTAAATGGCACTGCGCGATGTGCAAAACTGTGCAAACATGGGTTTTTAAACAGAAAGATGAAAGGGGTAGAAACAGCCCAAAATGGCCAGTAAAACTACAGATTCTAAGCTGAAACCACTCCTCCAGTGACAAATAGGCTGCTCAAAGCTCACCACTTTCACTGATGAACAGAGAAGCTTCCATCTATCTTAGTAAGGTCTGGGCAACACAGAAACTACAAAACAGACCAGAATTCAGCAAAATCTGAAAACCAGACTTTACTGGTTATAGACAGGTGGGAAACATGTAGAGAGATAGGCTTTTTTTCTTTTTTTTTTTTAGATTCATAGATTAGTACTAGTTTTTTTTTCTCAAAAATTAAAACAGATACAGTAAAAGAAACACTTTTAAAGCAGAAGAATGGTTATTGCACTTGAGTTTCTATCCCTCAACAGTTCAACAGTTGAAAAACACTTAAAAACAATCAGTTAAAGTGCAGAATTCAAAAAACAGTTCAGATAAGTTGCATAGATAATAGAAAAATGCTCAGAATAGTGCAGCTAGTGAAAATACACAATAAAAAGCAAAACAGAGATACTTAATCCACTCAAAGTTTCCCTTTTTTCTCTGAGATTAAAGGGATAGAAATAGCCTAAAATGGCCAATAAAACTACAGATTCTGAGCTGAAACCACTCCAGGACACCAAGGCAGGATCTTTTTGAGTTTATACATAATTGTTGCTCTGAGAGTAATGGTTGACTATTTCTAGAGATCTCAAAACCAGTTGTTGATATGCTTATATTTCTGATTTTTTTTTGGTTGCATAACCATTACTGATACAACATTGATTCCCAGTGTTATTTAGCTTTCAGCTAAGAAAATGCCTTTCTGGCATCTTTTATATAATATGAATATTGACATAATTTTAAAGGGAACCCATGAAAAGGAAGAAGACTTCATATTTATGTGCAACAGGACATTCAAGTAACAGTAGAGTTGTTGATATAACATTCAAGAAAAATAAGTTCAAGAATGTTAGAGCAGTAAAAAAAGGTGCACAATGAGGGTATATTTTTATAGACTGTGCCTATAAAGAGATACTTAAACTCTTGCTATTGGCCTCAGTAGATGCACCATGCAGCAATAAATCCAACTTCTTGCACTGTCTATTACTCTTGCTAACTATTCAAATTCTAACATATTGTTAGGAATATCAGAACATAAGTTTAGGTTGCACTTCATCTAGAAAGATTTAATAGTTAATTGCAGTTTAAATTAGATTTTATTTTAGAAAACATATTGTCAGCTTATGATATGATTTCTCCTTGCAGGCTAGTTCAGCAGTTTGCCTGCTTTACAGTGTAGATAGACAGGATGGGTAAGGCTATCCCTAGGGAGATGGATGGGGCTACTCACCTGGCTTATGACACTGTTCCAATCATAGCACCCCCAAAGGGTGCATGCTTAACAAGAAGTGGGGATCGAGTGTGGGAAAGACATAGACATGGACACACAATTTGTTGAGAGAATCTCCTCAGCCCATACAGGGGCACAAGTGTTTGTATTACCACCAAGGGTGGTACTAAGTAAAAAAATGAAAATATTCTCATTTATGGCTGCCTGAATTTTGGCCTCCTTCAGACAAAGAAATGGCTTAATCAAGGAGAGGCTTAATGTTCAGCAGGAACAGGGGACAAAATGATATGAAAAAAATGAAATAAAAGAATTTAGTAAATGGCAAGATATGATGACAGTCAAATTCCCTATAATATCAGATGGACTTCATTAAAATCAGTTATCAGTCAGTGTGACTGATTACAATATCAAGAAACTATGATGATGCAAGGTATTGCCATCTATGCCAGGAGAAGTAGGGCAGTCAATATGTACCATATGCCAGCACAGCTATCTGGAATTTTGTAAATAATTATATGTCATTTATACATCAAACTAATTTGTACAGATCTTTGTGCTGAAAAATGTATTTGTAAAGTTGCTTGTGTTAAAAATGTACCAACAGTGTGCCCTGCTGTACAGAAAAAGAAATATACATGTATTATTGTAACTGTTGAAGTGTATATATAGTAACAGAGGATACTGGAAGAGAAGAGGTTAATCTCAATGCACCTGACTTTAAAAAATAGTAAGAAATTAAATTATCTAAATTAGGCCATAAAGATTTTATCTTACAGTTCTCAGTGCAGCTAGAGAAAAAAAGTCTGTCCTAGGAAGCTTTCTGTATTGTCTTTGGGGTGAAATAAGTGCCCTGGAATGGTGGAGGTTTGAAATTGTTTTATGACTTCCAGAGCTGCAACAGATCTTAGCAAGGCTCTGTGTGTGTGTGTATTATTGACACATATGTGCTAAATCCTGACAGCTTCTAGCCAATGGGGGTAGCATGGGAACCAGAAGCCAGATGACCAGATGTATGTGATCTCCTTCTGTAATCCATCACTAAGAATGATATGTGAGACTGAAGTCTCATTGCAAACAACAAAGCCAGTGACACGTGGATAAAAAACTGAGATCTTTAATTTCTCTGATGTCTTGGCAAAATTGCCTTCCAGAAGTAAATCCTTTTCTACTCAGATAACACACCTGGTTCCAAAGGGAATGAATGTGGAATTTAATTGGCGTATGTTACTTTAAATATTTTATCTTAGAGATTTCAGTTGTTTAATTGTTCAATTATTTTATGATATAATTGTTAGGATTATATAAGGTGTGTTATTTGAGTAGAAAAGGGTTTTACTCCTGGAAGGCAATTGTGCCAAGATGTCGGGGAAATTAAAGATCTCAGTTTTTTTATCCAGGTGACACTGGCTTTCTTGTTTGGTTTACTTTCAACAGTTTGGATCTGTCTGTGGTTGAAGTCTCATTGCAGTCTGTATTTGTAACCTGACAAGGAAGGACCCCTCACCTACTCCATCTTGCCTTGCTCTAGTAAGTAACCATGGAATAATAATTCTTTAGATCAGTCAGGAAATATAGTGAAATTAGTTAAGTATTGTTTTTCTGTAACTGTGTGAACCTATCCACCTGTGTTATTTTTAATATTTCCTGTGATTGAAACTCTGGTGTTTACTGTAAATATGCATTTAGTATTTTGTGTTCTTTTAATATATATGACTAAATATATTTAAATGTTTCATTGTGGCTGGTCCTTTAGAAAATGTTTTAATCTCTGAGAGTATATATATATATATATATATATATATATATATATATATATATATATATATATATTTGGTGACAACTCTGCTCCTGAAAGCATTGCTGTTTTTCAAACAACAATTTGTATTAATATTAATTTCACTCAGTATAATTGGTACCCTTGCAAGAGCCTTAGAGTAGGTGGCTTTGGGGTGTCTGGTGGCAGTGTAACTACCTTATAGTGTGGGCAGAAGGAGGCATAGCTATAAATCTGTGCCAGTCTTTTCCAGGTGTTTGTGCATGTATGTATGTGTGTGTGTGTGTGTGTGTGTGTGTGTGTGTGTGTGTGTGTGTGTGTGTGTGTGTGTGTGTGTGTGTGTGTGTGTGTGTGTGTGTGTGTGTGTGTGTGTGTGTGTGTGTGTGTGAAAATCAAATCTCAAAGAGTGTGTGTGTGTCAGCTGTTTGGAGCAGGGACATGAAGCACTGGCTTAACAGAAATGGTGTTGGAGAACTTGGCTTGGACACTCAGCTGAGGTCTCAACTTTATAGCGGTGCCAGTGGAGAGTCTTAATCGGGACCTGGAGGGAGACAGATAGAGAAATCTAGACCTTAGACTGAGTGTATTCCCTGTGTACTCTTAAAGGAAATTGTGCTTGATGCAGAGAGCTGAATCTGGAAAATACTGGATGCATCTATTTTTCTTTGAAGTGAACATCCCTTTCCAGTGTCAGTGGTGAGGATTCAGGCTCCTTGATTACTGGCCCAGAGCTGGGACATCACAAAAACTTTTAATCTGTAGTCTGTTTTAGAAAAAAAATCCTGTAGTTTGATAAAGAACTTCAAGATAATTTTAAGCAGAAAAAGTTCTTACACCCAACTGAACTAGAGGGAAAAAATAGAGAATTGATCTTACTATGATAATTATACTTTGGCTAGGTTTTCTGAATAAGGAAGCACCCCTTCAGGTTACTGATTTTATCTTAAAAAAATTAAACAGCCAAGTTATAATAGTCAAAAAAACTAATTCAAATGAATTTCATTAACTGAATCACATGGTATATTGAAAGAATGCATTACAACCTATAAAATTTATTCTAATAAATATATATCTTTTCAAAAAATTCATAGATTTGTATAAGCTTTTAAACAATTCTCAATCCCAAGCAGTCTGATGGATATGCTACATCTGTTCTTTAGTCTAAAAGAATTATATGAAATGCTAAACTTTTAAAGCTCCAGACATCAATTGCTCCACCCACTCTTTTATAAAACATTTAAGTTAATAGTTGCCTCAGTATTATTAGACTTATTTAGTTGTATCCAAAATAATGATATCATGGATATTCATACAAGTCTATTAATAATAATATTCATCTGACATCCAATTCAGATCCTTCTTTAACTACTCTCTATAGACTTGTTTCATTTACTTATATTGATGTAAAATAAATGACTATGATCATAGCTAAAGATTTTGCTTTGTAGCAGATGGCTTGTGTTCAGATTTCCAAGCTGATTTTATGCAAGGCCATAAAATTTCTGTTCAATTAGTTGACATCGGCAAAACCTGCAACAGTGTCCACATACCCTACTTAGTAAAGCTCATAGAAATCATCATGTTTCCTTTTTATTTTCACCATATAATTTATTTACTATATAAATCAGTATCAACAATGACATCTGCAAAATGTTTAGCCTCTTCAGACTATGTACAAATAAATACTGGAATGAGGCAACATTCCTTACTTTCTTCATCTGCAAAATGTTTAGCCTCTTCAGACTATGTACAAATAAATACTGGAATGAGGCAACATTCCTTACTTTCTTCTTTTTTTGTTAGCTTTTGAGTCCCTTTTCCAAAGATTTATAAATCATAGACTTCTTCATGCCCAGCATATTTGCAGGTCTTCCTATAAAAACAGTTAGTTCACGTGTGATATCATGATATATTTGAACATCCCCATAATTTCCTGAAACATTTATTAGAAATAGTTTATGGCTATAGTAAAGTTGCCAACCATTAAGTCAATTTTTAAACAAACTGACACTGTTATGATTTAACTATCAGCAATCTGTTCTAATCTCTAACTCTATATTCCTAATAAATATTTATGCAAATGAATTTAAATACTTAGGAGTTAAATATAAAATAGACAAAATTATTCTTATTATAGCATATTTAGAGACAAAATATCACAATTAAACCCAGTCTTTATAGATGATGTAAGTTGCAATTCAACTTATTTGCTAAACTGTCAATCCTTAAAATGAACATCTTTCCAAATATCTTCTATTTTTGCAACAAAGCTATCTCCAGAATCCCCACTTATTATATCAAACACATAAATATATTAATATCCAAATTCTTAATGATGAGTAATATACATAAAATAAACATAAACAAAATCTTAGACCTAAGCAGTGGTGGCTGGTGACTTCAAATTAAAGGGGGGGCTGCAGGAGACAGCTGAATGGGTGGTGTCAATTGGGAGGGGTGTGACCAACTAGAAAGGGGTGGAGCTATTCTCAAAACCACAACTGAAACTTTAAATAAATACACTGCCCTAGGTGCCAAACCATCATTACAAGAGTCCAATCAAGACAAAATGAAGTGTAGAAGAAAAAAATATTTCAATGCATTAGCTACATGACAGCTTACTTAATATCTAGATGGAAACGCAAAAGTTGTGAGGCATGAAACAATAAATTACTTTTTAAATACATTACTGGAATTCCAGTCAAAATAAAGTATAAAAAAAACAAGCAGCACTCAACTCAAACCACTTCTCCTTGCACTACAGTTCTAATTATAATTTTTATTCAGCTTTATAAAATTACCAAGTAACATGCTGAAAGTAGCAATCTCTGTGATACCCTCACTTGTAAAAATGTTTCTTATCCAAAAAAGACCTGCTGCCTGACAACAATTATTTACTTGTTACATAGGGAAGGCATGATCAAAATAAACAATTAACAGCAAACAAGAAACAAACTTAAGATAAATTGCTTAAAGGAATACAGCACGATAAGGACCACACATGATAGATTGGCAGTTTAGTTTATGGGTAAAGCCTGCAAAAAGTATTGCAAGTCTCCAACAAATGTAATGAGCTTCTGAAAATACTGTAATCCTGTCCTTTATTACAGATATTGTCATATGCATTTCAGTATCTAAGGCTTATACGTTATCTAGTTATGTAAATATTCTCTGCATATCAACAACAAAAAGGCTTTCAATGTTAGTAATTATTTAACAGTATGCTGATTAAAGCTTACTTGCATCTTATAATCTCTGACAAGCTTACCTGATGGTCATTAAAGTATTGCTACTTAAACACATAGCAACAGGGCACTATGACAGCATGTATTTTCTGAATAATAAGAATCATAAATCAACAGTATAAAAATATGCCAGAAAACCAGAACATTCTGCAAACTCAAGGACAGATGAAAAGCTACTGTCGTACTTGTATCTACCTTGGATGGGGGAATACTCTCCACACTTACACTGCATAACTGCTCCTTGCCTTGCTTGGACACATCCAGAGTCACTACATGGGGGAGTGGTGTGCAACAAGTATGTCACAATTTGAAATGTCTCTGGCTGAAGGTGATGCCTATGACACTCAAACCTCTGAACCTCAGAGCAAGAAATCTAGACAAAGCCATACATAGAAGTGGGACACAGGCTCAAAAATAAGGAGAATTTTTAAATATTGCTCTTATAAACTTAGAAACATAATAGAATAGTAGTAGGTCTTGCATTAGTATGAATTTTCTGAAGGGTATGAAATCTGAAACTCAAATGTCTGCCATTATTTTCTAACTTCAATCTTTAATGATGTGCCACTAATTTGCCAGAAAACCACAATTTTATGAAAAATGGATCAAAAATGTGATGCAAAAATCTAAAATTGCCACACAATACAGCTGAGAACTTGTCAAAGAAGGGACATCTTTTTAATATTAGTATTGTTAACTTGAGCAGCTGACAAAAATAAGAGAATCTGCATGCATTTCTGAAATAAAAGTAATCTATAACTCTGATAATTACAGTTATTTATAATTGTAAACCCTCCACGTTTTCTTCCAAAATTGCCATTTTGCGGAGGGATTATTAGGGGGAGAACAACATTTTGAGCCAAAATTGGGGACAGTTGAGAGGTTTGGATATTCCTAATTCTATAAAGTGATTTATTTGCATGTACCTCTTAACCTCTTAATGTATGAAATCTGGACAAGGCCAAATATATTGGGGGAACATACAAACAGTACTAAAAATTGCTCTTGTATAAACTTAAGACAGTTGATAGAATAACAGGTCTTGCTTTAGCATGCAATTTTATGAAGGTTATGACATCTGAAACTCAATGTCTGTCATTATTTAGTGACTTCATTCCTAAATGATTTGCCAGAAAACCACAAATTTTATGAGAAATAAACCAAAAATAAGAAGGAAAAATCTATTCATTCTGCAAATATCTGGACAGTTGAGAGGTATAGTTCAGCTGGGGGCTGTCTTTGAGTTTGCTGCCCTTCCCCCCCCTCACAAAATCATCGTCGAATGGAGCCTCCCCCTGCAGCCATTCCAATGTCCCATTCATTGGTTATTTCACCCCATTTACTATAAACACTGTAATGTGCATACTGCTTTACTTCTGCAATGATTTGGATTTCATTTGAAAGTTTTATTTTGCATTTTACAGCACAAACACTAATAGATATCTGCTAAACAAAGCAATGCAGTCTCACAATAAAAATAGACTTAGCATTAAAACTTCTCTGCCCTTGAAAACTCACATTCATTGAAACAGCATTGAAACCCACATTCTAGAAAATACATTTTGCCAGTGGCAGATAAAGATTAACTGTGGGCTGTTTTCAAATCATAGGGCCCTTGCACATGAAACATACACGTGCTCTTTGATACACCTTCCTAATTGTATTAAATTATATTCCTTGTACAATACACTACAGTTGTTAGACTGCATTTTAAATTTATTGTTTTGAATATTTTTTCAGTAAACAATGAAACAAAATGCATGCACCAAGAATGACAAAACTGCCCAATTCAGAACATTTCCATCATAAAAGTCTACTCAAACTTCTACAGTCCACCAGTATCAGTAAATATGCGCAACCTCTGAAGAAGTAAAAGTCATCTAAATAATTCCACATTAAAGAGATCTGTTACTAATGAAGAGATTGCTGCTAGCAAACAACTTTATTTCATTGTTTCGGCTACAAATAAAATGTCTGTTGCCCGTGAAGAATAAATTGCTAGTAATATTGTAATAGAGAATGAATGGCAAACTGATAGACAGGTTCATAGTTACTAGGTATCTTCACCAAAAAGGACTGCAGCATCCACCCCTTTACAACACAACACAGTATCAGCAATGCATCTACCTACTGTGGGAGCAGAACCCACAGCCTTCTGCATCAAAAGCAAGTACACTACCTGTTGTGCTATTAACAATGCCAGCAGACTCAGCATAAGCAACACTAAACTTTTGTTCCCTTGCAGCTCTCATCTCCTTGTAAAATCTACTCGACACTCAGCTGTATCTCTGAACTTTGCAGCACAAGAAATCTGGAATTTATGGGGGGGGGCAAAAGCCCCAAAACCAGGGACACATTTTAAACACTGCTTGTATAATGTTGGAAAGTTGCTAGAATAAAATGTTGTGTTACTACCATACATTTCACTGCCAAGACTTGAACCCAGGACCCTGTGCAAAACAATCAGAGCAACATACCACTATGCCAAATCAGCTGTTTTGTGTTAGAGAGGAAGACTGCAACTTAAATGGCTACCATTTAGTAAATTCAGTTCTCACCATAGCTGTCAACCTCTTAGCACAAAACACCTGAACAAAGCCAATAATGGGGGAATACAGCCCCCAAACATATTCAGTGAATTCAGTTCTCACCATAGCTCTCAACCTCTCTAGCAAAAAACACCTGGACAAAGCCAGTAATGGGGGAATAATGCCCCCAAATATATTCAGTGAATTCAGTTCTCACCATAGCTCTCAACCTTAGCACAAAAAACCTGGACGAATCCAATAATGGGGGAAGTCAGTCCCAAACATTGGGAGAAATTTCAAATATCCTTGGAACCAAAATTACGAACACCAACAGGTAAAATGTGAGAAGCAAGGAGCCAAACTTGTCAGTAAGAGTATTGCCAGCGAATACCAACCAAATAGTCTCCGTAGTTGATGTAAAATATGTATTCCAAATTCAAGTAGATGTTCCAAAAACCGCAACACCAGTTGTAAAAACGAACTTTCTGATGAAGTTCGTCGTTACGGACGAAACCTAGGTAAAAAGTTTTTTGTTGGAATAAAAGTTCGTTTTTACAACTGGTGTTGCGGTTTTTGGAACATCTACTTGAATTTGGAATATATATTTTACATCAACTACGGAGACTATTTGGTTGGTATTCGCTGGCAATACTCTTACTGACAAGTTTGGCTCCTTGCTTCTCAAATTTCAAATATCCATCTTATAAACTTAGAAAATTGCCAGAATAAAAGGTTTTGTGTTACCATGTACTTTCTGAAGAATATGAAGTCTGAAATTCAAATGCCTGTCATTTTTATTTATTTAACAAGAATCAAACCAAAGAACCTGTAGCTGTCAGGCAACAATGCTACCACTGCACCATTACACTACTGACTGTATAGGGGAAAAATACAGAAACAACAGATTTTATTTTTATTTATTTAACATTTGTTAACCAGGAAAGTCTAACTTGGAACAAAAGCCAATTTTCAGCAGAGGCCCAGGGAGAAACACTCCAGACATATATCTTTGTAAGAAGGGAAGACACCAGAGCAAACCCACACAGACACAGGCAGACTCCACACAGAAGGCACCCCAGCCAAGAATCAAATCAGAGAACCTGTAGCTGTTAGGCAACAATGCTACCACTGCACCACTGTATTAGGAAAATATACAGAAACCACAGATTTTATGAGGAACAGAACAGAACAAATATGAGGCAAACATCTGCAAATGTTTTACAAATGGTGGTGGGTAGAGAATTCAGGCTCTTGCCACCTGCACCCAAGGTACAGGATTCAAGCCCACCACCATCTATCCTATGTTCTCTCTAGCCACCAGTACACACACACAAAGTACCTGACTTCAGTTGAATATTTATCCTCAGTCCCATTCCAGTTCTTTTGCAGTATCAGTTCCCTGAGTCCATGTTCTATTCAGTGTTTCCCAAGTGCCACACAAGCTAACTGCTGGTTTCCCTGAAAGAGTGTAGGCTCAACTGTCCTCCTGGCTGGTTTCCCCATGAGAATAGGCTCCGGCCTGCAGATGATGCAGTCTGGAGTTCTTCCGTTCTATGCGGTCATCACCTCATAGACTTTTGGGCATCTGCAGGGCAGAGATGCCTTCCCCCCTGTCTGGACTGTTGACACAGCAGTCTAGAGTTCTGTGAGTTCCAGGAACTCCATGCACATATGCTTGGAGTTCCGGGACTCGCAATTTTTTTTCTCTTCTTTCTACAGTTCTAGGACTCGCAATTTTTTTTGGCATTTGTTTTTTTTTTTCTTCTTTCTACAGCTGGGGGGGGGGGGGGCTGCAGTCCTGCAGTCCCCTGGACCTAAAGTCAAAAGAATTACTTAAAATTTCAAACTTGTGTTTATATTATAATGTTTTTCATGTGCTAAAACTATAAAAAAATCCCATATCATATATATCTTTTAAGCAGTGAGCTTGTATTATGGATTATCACATTCACCAAAATTTCATGAACTAAGTTTGCTTTCTATGCCATTCATTGGTACACAGACAAAAGCTCACAAGAATTTACAACTTATTACTTAATGGCACATGATCTTTTCAATTCCATTTGAAGCAACCCTTGTTTGAAAGGCCAAGAGTTGATCTGAACAATAATGTTTTAAAACTGAAATACATTTCAATGCTCATGTAGAAACACTCATACTAGGATTTTTGCAATAATAGATTACCCTCACCTTCTCAAATTATTAACTTATAGGAGTTAAAACACAAAATTAACTTAATGTGTATTGCAGTAGCAAATATTGCTCTTTTGATTTATGTATATTAGCATTATGTTGACCTATTTAATATGTGATCTCCACTTTCTTCTAAGAAACATCCATTGTCATGTATGATATGCATGTATGATATCATGCATGTACAACATAATAATAAACTTGAAAAACTTGTCACAGACCAATAACTACTATAATGCTTGTCTTAATAATATTAGTCTAAAGTTAGAATGGTCTGAAACCTGGTTCAAAGCTCATAACTATATTTCTTTCTTAAAACATCTATATGAACAGTTTATGATTCTGTACATTTTATATTTTACTTCTGTAGAATTAGTGGTCTGAGTAAAACAGCTGATATTCTGCACAAATTTTCATAATATGTCAAAATAAAATATATTGGGAAGTGTTTATGTTCTTACTTAAAGGAAAACAAAATTATCTTTATCAAATGAAACTTGATCTAACTATATCTTGATAATTTCCTTAAATCAACTGAGTAAAGAAAATGCTATAATAATCTGCATTATCTTGGGTTATTTTTCAGCCTTAAAGTCATGAACATTCATGAAGAAATTCAGTGTCACAATTAATAAATGTCTTGATTTTTGGTATAAAATTAACCTAGTCTATGCAACATTTAATAAAGGTGATTTATACTATATGACATTGCTGTCATTAAAAGTTGAATGAGGGAAAAATATTTACATCTTTCTTTTTCTTCTTTTTTGAATCCATGACTGATTTCAGCTGCTATCAAGGCAATAAGACTGAATTATTACCCTAAATTAGAATGATACTACTCTCTGGAGTATTTGTTATATTAAAAAGGAGAGATAAACTATGCAATTTTGTATAAATATCTTCATGTTTATTTAATTTTGCAGCAGTCATTTGTAAGTGTTTTAACCTTCAGGATCATTGATTTTGCCTTTTCTAAAATTGGTAAATGATGTTCATGTCTGTGTTTTATAATTTATTAATACCTGAAAACTTCAATAAAGTATGTTTATTTAAAACAAGATGTCAATAATCAAAGCTGCAGCATTAGCATTCTTGTATGCAATTAAGCAAATTTTTTTATGTACATTTTAAATCAGTTATGATTCAGAAAGTACTTTTTTGCAACTTTTTTTTGGGTGGAAGTAAGTTATCCATTTCATGCCAATTCTGGCATAAGTAATGGTATAGGTCCAGTGCTTGTATATTTTTTCTTGAATTTATAATCATTTATTTAGAGTTATACATGGTTTATTTGGGTATAAGATGGCATAAACATGCATTACAAGTTTCAGCTTACCAAATAAAATGATAGTGTGCGTGTTTTTTCTTCATTAAACACTTCTCCATGGTATTCTCAAGCATGACAAAAGATATTTTTTGGTTATGCAGTATTAATCTTGCAACTGCCTTTTTGGTGCTCATTGGTAGGTTGTTATGGGTCTCTTAAGTCTTGCTGTAGTTATGACAGACTTTATACTAGGAATCACCATAATTAGTTAATAATCAGGATTGTTTGATTATGTAAAATTCCATATAGCCCTTTCAAAGAAAGTTTTAGTTACTGAATTAAACAAACGATGATTCTTTTACTAGCTATTGCTAGCACTATAAGATTAAATACTATATGATGAAAATCTTCTAGTAAAGAAAAAAAAAGGAAAAAAGAAAAAAAGGCTATGACTTCTATATTGTTTATTACCTTGCATCAGGATTTACATTTTCTAAGATATAAGCAAAATATTACAACAGTTGTTCAGCTACTAGTTCAACCCTACCAATAACTAATTGTTTAAAGTCTAACAGCACATATTTATTATGCTGTCACAGGTTCACAGGTTCATAGCTAGGTACTAGGCTAGCTATCTTTGTGGACCATTTTAAATCTATTCAATTTCCTTCAAGGGTGAGAATCAAACCCTGCACCTTGTGTCTGTGTGGTAAACATTTTAACCCTTATGCCAACTCACAACCCCCATAGCTACCAGAAGACTGCATATTACATCATTATTTTGTATGCTCAATCACAAAGTACAGGATAAAAAATATGCCATACCTGCCCTGCACTGATGTAGGTCTGATTGTGGGTCTGAAGAGCAAATTTTAAATAGCATTAGTCTCTTAGTCACAGGGTACTGAATTGTGTGAGCTGATAGTCTACTTTTTGACTTTTTTCTCCACTACAGTGCGACCATGCTGTTGGCATACGTACGTTAGTGGTGTGGGGGTGGCAAGCCCCTTTATGAGGGTGCATTGTGTTTACTCCCTTTATTTTCTTTTTTGTGTTTTTCAAATTACATTTTTCAAAACTGAATTTTTGGAAAATTGTAACTCTGATTCTGTGCCT
Source organism: Protopterus annectens (assembly GCF_019279795.1). NCBI lineage: Eukaryota > Metazoa > Chordata > Ceratodontiformes > Protopteridae > Protopterus > Protopterus annectens. The sequence continues at coordinate 502,925,613 of NC_056748.1, forward strand.
TAATGAAATGTAGGTAAACTATAAAATACAGATCTACATATTCAGTTTTACTGTTATGAAGTCTGTATTAAAGTCCAGAAATAATATCTGATACCTCAGACTCCATAACGTAACTGCCTTAGCCACACTCACTATGTTATGCCCCACACCATTTTTGAGTCTTTTAGGGTGAGAGATGAGCAGCTGTGCTCAACCATTTCTAACCTGTATAAACTGACTAAATAATAAAAAAGCTAAAGTAAAGCTTACCTATTACAGCAAATAAATGTCTGCCTATCCATCTATTAATCTATCTATCTGTCTACCTAAATGTCTGTTTATTTATATATAGGTTCATTCTAGGCTATTGATTTGTGATGATCCTAAGAAGCTAGTCCTGCAATTCCCATACTAATTATTAGCCCTTATATTTATGACATTCCAAAGGCAGGTCAAAAACATATATGTTGAGGTAATTATATTTACACTGTCCATGAAGGTCATTGGTTTTAATCTGGGTGAATTTGTAATTACCTAGTCTATATTTAAGTATTTATGCACTTATGCATTTATGTTTGTTAACCAGGGTAGTCTGACTGAGTCAAAATCCATTTTCAATGATGGACTTATGGAGAACATCTCCAGTTTACAATTTGTTTAAAAGTAAAATCCTTTGCTTAGCATCAAATATGTTTTAGATACACACTGCACTGTTATTATACAATTTAAAGACAAGCATTAGTCATGTGATTATAAATGTTATATTATAGAAAGTCTGATCATTAATGTTAGCTACATGCTGTAACAATGTATTTATGTTATACTTTAGGTATAGTATTGGAGCCAGGCTCATCCAACTAAAAGCAAAGAAAGACAATCACACTACAATGTAGTTTTGTAAGTTATAGGCTGGGTCCACATATAGAAGTGGGTTGGAAGTCTTAAGTTAGCTGTTTCCAAAGGAAAAAGCTAATATCCAACTGAGAAATTCAGTGCAAATTTTACTGCACCCACAGTTATAACTGTTCAACAGATTCCACACTCCTAGGCATATCCTTTAATTATTATGGAACAAGTTCTGTCGGCTCTTTCAAAAACTAAGAATACTTCATCCATGGGCCCTGATAACATACCCAGTTGCCTGGTTATCAGTGCCAAATAGGGTCTTTCTGAACCCCTATGTAACCTCTTTTATCTAGGCCTCTCCACTGGTTACATTCCTGAAGCCTGGAAAACAGCCATTGTAATACCATTACGCAAGGATGGCCCAACCATGGACCCTAGTAACTATAGACCCATTAGTCTCACTATGACAAGCTATGGAGTAAATTGATTCAAACTTCATGAATCTGGACATTAAAAATATCTTAACCTTGGGCACTTAGCAACTTGACCATGCCAGAAGATGGTCCTGCCTTTTTAACATCATTCATTTCTTTGAAAAAAGTAACCAAAGCAGTGAATAGTGGTTATACAATACATACATCATATCTAGTCCTATTTCCCATGCAAGCATTATTGATAGACTTGTAAAGCTAAATATAAATCCTTATACTGTACAGTGAAGAGTTAACTGGCTGACTGATAGGGCCCATGTGGTTAGAATCACAGGTGCCACTTCTGAATGGAAAAGGTTACCAGTGGCATATCACAGGGCTCAGTTCTGAGACCTCTCCTACTTGGCATATATTTCTCAAACCTTCAGGCCAGCACTCCTGGCCTATGCTGAACTAAGTTTGCAGAAGACTGTAAATTGGATATTGTTATTCAGTCTTCAACTAACTCAAAATTGCTCCAATATGAATTAGACCATGTTAACAATTGGTGTAAGGACAATGGTCTTAAATGAAATGTACAAAATGTAGCATAGTACATTTTGGTAAACAAAACAGTTTCACTTGCTTTATAGGAGATTCAGCCCCTCCAATCAGACACTGCTGTAAGGGATCTGGGTGCTGTTGTCAATAATTCCTTGTCATTTGACCATCATGAATCTACAATAGATTAGAAAGCCTTTTATCTGACCCATCTAATTTCAAAAGGCATCTCCACTAGATCCAAAGAAGTCTTAATTCCCCTTTACTCACATCTTATCAGACCCATTATTGAATATAATGGACAATTGTCAAGAAAGCTTATACAAAAACCAGAGCACTCATCTCAAAAAAGAAAACCAGAAGCACTCAACTTCTAACCATAATATTCAGCTTTATTAAAAGTACCATATTGATATTCAAAAGTAGAAATCTATGTGATGCCCCACTTGTAAAAATGTTTCTTATCCAAAAAGACCCTCCTGACAAATGTTTTATCCAAAAAGACCTAAAAAGTAAAAATGAAAAGCAGGAAAGAATGATAAAAGTAAAATGAAAAAGCAATGAGAAATGTTCAAGATACATTGTACAAAGGTGATGGCATGTACAGGTTAAGTGGACCACAAGAGATTACTATCTGTTGGAAAATTTCAACAGCCCAGACAGAAATTTGAAATAATCACAAGTGTAATCTTATAAAACAATGGAATCCCTTCCTTAATCAAAAAGGCTTATACAAAATCACTTGTCATTTTCTCTGTTCTTTAACAAATAGAAAGGTAAAGCTTGTTGGCAATTTTTTTTGTTTATGCTTATTAAAAAATACTTGTTAAAAAATTGCTGTCAACACACAATACACAGACACTTTTAAAGCATGAGATAAAAGCATATATCAAACAGACACTTAAAGCAATGTGCACAACCATAAAACCAATACAGAAACACCACAAAAGCTACCTGTAAGTGATTACTCCCCAAAGCCACTCAATTTTTATACTCCTTGTCCTAATTGGACATCCAACAGATGAGACTAATTATAATAAGAGTAAGCACATCCAGCATGACACAATTCACTTGATTGCAACAAGCATGTCACAATTTGAAATCTCTGGTTGAATAAAATACTCTGACACATTTGTATCACAATCTGAACACTTCACAAAGAGCAAGAAATCTAAACAAACAGTACAAAAAGAAAATATTAACCAAAATAAATTTAGAATAGAAATAATATTGCTTTACCTTGCATAGATATGAAATGAGAATAGGTCCAAAATTAGTATTTACTTTCTTTTCAGTTTAAAATCTGACTCAAGTCTGACAATTATTCATTAGCCAAAAAACACAAATTTATGAATGAAAAAAAAACACAAATATTGAAAAACAAAATAAAAATGATGCAAAGCTACTAATTCTCACATAATATGCTTCTAATTTGTATAAGAACTACACTACGGTTAATACTAGTAATAAAGAATTGAGCAGTAAATCAAAATACTGATAACTTTGACATTATTAGTAATCTTTTAATTTGCATATACATCTTTTTTTCAAATTGTAAACTTATTTTGAAGGAATTATTAGGGATTTTGGCAACATTTTGAAAAGTAATTTGGAAGAGTTACATGCAAAACACGAAGTAATTCTAAGTTATTAAATTATTATGCATAATTTAAAAAAGCACTTAATCAGAAAATCTGAACAAGAAACTGGAAAGTAAAAAAACACACAAATAATATATTAAAGAAAAAAATAAAACAACAGATGAAATTAATCTTTATAAACTTGCACTTTTGATAGAACGGCTCTTTCTTTTAACAACCACTTTATGATCTATATGAACACTGAAATCATTGGATCATTTAATTTTAAAACTACATTTTTTAAAGCCAAATTCTCTTTTATAAATTGGTGGCTTATTTTTCTTTCAAATCTATTTGGTTTTTAAAATCTGGAGCTTGGAGTATGACAGTATTGGAACACAAAACCCCCTGACAAATTATACTGACAAATAATGGTTGATTTGTCCCTCTGCCACCACTCCAATTAACCATTATTATTATTTCACCACATTTATTATAAACACTAATGTGGTTAAACTTCACTTCAAAGATTGACTTCATTTTTTAGTTTTTATTTGCACACTTCACACAAACATTAAATACAAAAAACAACAAAATGCAGCAGTCTCTATAAAATCTAGCAGTAAAACTTCTTCTCCCTGTCAGCCTTGGCACATTCATTGAAATGCATTACCACCTTCATTCAAAGAAAATACATAAATTGGCAGGCAGATAAAAATTAATTTTGAACTTGAATCTTAAGGCCTGCCCTTATTGAAACACCCATAGATTCTTGATACAAAATCCCATTTACTAAAATGATTATTTCCTTGTTGAATATGAAATTTTGTGTTTTAGGGTTTTGAAATTTGTTTCGAAATTTTTTCCAGAACAAAATGAACACAACATAGTAACTCCATACAAAACTGCCCCAGCCAGAGCATAAGATTGACAGAGGCCAAAAGAGTCTACACAGTCAAAGACAAACCACCCTTATTAGTAAACATACAGAATTCTACAGCAATGTACATAGTAACCACCACAGTCCCAACATCCACACAATGAAGTAACATGCATCAGTCCTTATCTCCAATAAAAATCTGTACATTTCTACACGGCATTAACAGCACCAATTTTGTTTCAAATATGCACATGCATTACAGTCCATTAGTTCAAAACTTAGTTCTGCCATAGCTGGACAAAACCTGGACAGACCTGACCTAATCTGAAAACATACAGGAAAAAAGGACAACAAATTATAATATTCATGCAATGCTAGAAAAAAAGGAGAAAAAAAATTGTTGTGCTACAAAGTGTATTTGAAAAACATAAAGTTTTAAACTAAATGCCGTGTTGATTCTATCACAGACAAGATGCATTTTCAGCAGAGCAGAGACATTAGTAACATGGCAGGGCGTCAGAGCAAATCCTCACAATGACAGAGCAAAATCCACACAAACAAGGGCAGCCACCCAAGACTCCAAACAGAACAGCCCAACCAAGAGAATCAAAAGAAAAATACTACCACTGTGGATCATACAATACATTTGGAATGATTCATCAAGAAAAAAGAATTAAACATTCAGAAACCTGAAGTCTGAAATTCTGTTCAAAAACAATTTTCAATTGTGGACAGAACAAAAAACTTTTAATTAAGGATGCAGACCGGAGGCAACGTTTTGTAAAATGGCAAGAGTGCAAAGCCACCACACAAAGGACTGGAGGATGCAGAGACACACACAGGCTTAACCCCCCAGAAAGAATCAACCAGAGAACACCTATAATAAAGAGGCAACAATACTACCACTGCATAGGGATCTCTGCAAGGAATCAAACATCATCTAAAAGTAAGTCAAATGAATAAAACTGTGTCAAATTACAAGGGAACAAAACAAAAACAAGCAGAGTAGGCATGCAGGGATTAATTGCTACAGTTTGCACCAAAGCAAACAGGGCACCAGAGCAAATCCACACAAACACAGGAAATGCAGACAGACACCACCAGGAGATAACTCCAAAAAAACCTATACTAACCAATAGTTGTGAGGTAACAATAAAATCCATCAACCATCAATAATAATAACATTCAGAAACCTGAAGTCTGAAATTCAAATGCCTGTCAAATTTTGTCAAAGTTACTGCCGGACAATTTTTTTCAGCAGACATTCAGAGACGCAGGGAGGCAACTCTTTGTAAAAAAATGGCAGGGGCAAGCAACCCAAATCCACACAAACACAGGCAGGAGATGTAGACTCCAAACAGAAACCACCCCCACAAAAAGAAAACACCAAAAAACCCATAGCTGTGAGGCAACAATACTACCACTGCACCATCAAATCCTTTTGGCATACATTTGTCTAAACATATCACACAACTTGACAGACCTCAGGGACTCATAATTAAAAAGATCAGAGGCCTTAAAAAGCTTAGCTGTCAGGAGAGACTGGCAACCCTTTGTTTATACTCAATCTCTTACAGACTCCTCTGTGGAGAACTGTGTTGAGCCTTTTGAGCCATGAAGGATGCAACCCTATTTGACCTTCTAATCCTTCGGAGAACTAGTGGTACATCAAATACTTGGTTAAAGAAACAAAACCTTCATCAAACCTTCATAAATAGATAAATATGATATCTGGTATGATAGATACATGTCAAGCAGAGTGGCACCCTTCACACCTTCAAGGTAAACCTAGATAATTGGATGGGCATCGTCAAATCCCCCCCACCCCCACCCCCACTTTGATTCTAGATGGAACTTTTGATTAGAGTTAGTGGCTAGGCTTGAAATGGTCTGCAGATAGATTGCCTAGTACTTACCTATGAACCTTTGAACCTATACAGTAGTACAGGATAATTATTATGACACAGGTTCATAGATTCATATATGCAATAGATGCAATAATAGATGCAATAATTTTACAGTTGCATTCTAAATTTAAATATTTGGCCTTTGAATCATTTTAACTGCTTATTTTTAGCAAAGATAACTATAACAGTTGTATCATGTGCATCTCAAAATAAGTTTTATGCATACATGCTCATTGCTGAGTGATAGAAGGCATAGGCTTTACATGCCATGTGATGAGGTTATCTGTGATTTCTAGATTTGTAATCATATTGGTCTTTTTGTAGCTATCTCAGTCAGTCTGCATGAAAGAGTGCTCCCTTGGCTTCAGAAGAAGTAACAAACAGGGGTACCCTGTCTGCTGTTTTGATTGTGTTCCATGCGACAATGGATCAATTGCCAATGTGACAGGTGAGTAATATTTGATCAATCAGTTTAAAGTGCACTTTTTATAGTCATGAATTTCTGTCTTATTAAATTTGCATACCACAATTTCAGTGATATGTATTAGCATGAATTTATCTTTTTTATTCTTCTGAAGTTCTACAGAGTAAAAAGTGGACTGATTCTTGAAATATATGTGTTATTTATTTTTTCCTTACTTATCTTACTTTGTTATATTTGTTTATTAGGAAAGTCAAGCTGGGCCACACAAGATCCCTTTTCAGCAGAGGCCATGGCTAACATCTCCAAAATGTATAACTCTTCAAACACATACTGTTTTCCAAGTAGAAGTTATGAAAAAATAGTAGTATATCAAGTTTATTTATTTGCCTTTATTTACTGGGAATTGGCCAGCCACCCCAGACACGGGGGGGGGGGGCACAACTGGCAGTGCTGGCACTCAGTTTCTAAATACAGATACAGCATTTGCAGCTGGGTCTGAAGCACATCAGTGCCCCATGTGTGGTATTTGTAGTATTAGTATTCCAAAATGGATTCCGATACTGACTGCATTCAGGGTCAGGCCTCAAGTATTCTGATTAGTATTCCAAAATGGATTCCAATACTGGCTGCATTCAGGGTCAGGCGTGAAGTGTTCAAATGTTTTTGGGTGGGTATTGAGTTGTAGCAAGCCCTTTGTTTTGGTCCTCAGATATGTGAAGATCTTTATTTTTTAATTCTAGTTTACTTATTTATTAATTAATCTATCCATTTTTGTGCTCCTCAACTTAAAGTTGAGGGGGTCTTGCCAAACTTGAGGAATGGTATATGGTGCCAACATAGATAGCTATGACTCTTTTGGGCAAAGTTCCTTTTCAGAAGCAGCCTAGAGAGAAAAGCTCCACATTCTCCGCATTTCATACATTTGAATGAGCTGACAGTAACATCTGCTATATGCACTCAGGAGTGTATTACTTAACAGATACTCATTTTGTTACATACTCTGTAATGTAAAGTTCAAACATTTCTATTGAACATGGTATATACCGTATGTACAACTCATATACATCAAGAGAACATTCAGGATTATTTTACAGTGTATACAGGTTGTAAAACTCACATGAATAAAACATCCAGCATTATTTTATAGTGTATGTAGATATTGCCACTATAATTTAACACACAGAAGCAAACAATGGATATGTGCATTAATTCAAACAGTAAATTCACTTGAGACTTGTAACCAGGAGATTACTATGACAAAAGTATAAGAATTATGTGATATTTATTTGAGTTGACTGCATGAGGAGGGATTTTGAAATGGGATTGGTACAAGGGAATGACTGTTTTATTGTTTGTATGAATTCACCAGGACTGTAAATTATACACAAGATAAGATTTATCATTAGAAGGGGTCTTAGTAATGTGGTTGTTTATAATTGTATGCCCATTTTCTTGAGAAGTACATCTTCAAAGAGTGTTCATGATAATAGGATGAATAACTTATTAGCTGACCAACTAAACATTGAACCCAGAAGATCGAAACTGACAGTACACCAATTTACAAATATGTGAAACACATGCACACATCAAAAATGTTGAAAAGGAATAGTGCAACACCACAACACACATTCACACATACTGGAAATGATCAAAAACAGGAAAACTAGATTAAAATAGAAGAAATGTTGTCCAATGTACAAAGCAGCATCTTAAAGGTGTTACCTAAATAAAAAGCTGAAACACAACTTAAAAGTGGATCATGAAAGCAAATTGCAAACCTTATGTCCTTTTATACCATATAAACACAGATGTGCACATGAAAAGTGCCTCTAAATAATATCCTAAATAAACTGCAGTCCGTCTTGCAAATCATTCCATTACTGATCCAAGTGAGTTTAATTATTCCATACATGCCATTTCTGGAACATACTTTTTGTTAATTTGTATGTACTAATGGAGCTTTTCTCCCCAGGCCTCCACTGAAAAAGGGCTTTGGCTTAGCTGGACACGCCCGGTCAACAAATGTAAAATAAAATAAATAAATAAACAAATAAATAAATAAGTATATAATAAGTGCAAATCAAAGTTGTGTACAATCAAATGTAGAACCATATTCCCATGGACTCCACAATATCCTGCTAACATTACAGAAGAAGGAGAAGAGCATAGCCAAACATGATTGCTTGTATACGTTCCACTTATGTATATGACAAGATATCTCCTAAAGCTTTAGCAGCAATGCTATGGACTTTAAGAAGTTAGCCAGTGGAAGAGAATGCCAACTGGCAGTTACCTTCAAGCACTGGGCATTTTTATGTTCAATCCTATGCCATTTTGGTGATGGCAGACTGCCTGTTCTCAGCTTAATCCATAACTTCTCCAGCATATTCTGTTCATGGACTAGAGCAATGATGACAGCATGTAAGTCAGACATCAGTCTGCCCAACAAGCATCACAAGTGATGGTGTGACAAAGGGAAATACTGCCAGCCCAGCTAGCTGGAATTTTGTAAATAATTATATGTCATTTGTGAATATTAATATGATTTATATAGAAGTGTGACAGAAGGAGATACTGCCAGCCCAGCTATCTGGAATTTTGTAAGTGGTTATGTGTCATTTGTCAATGCCAACATGCTTCATATAAGATGTTTGTGCTACAACTGTGTTAGTACTGTATGTTATGCACTGGGCTAAAATGCAACCACAGTATGCCTTGCTGGCTTAGAACAGAAATGTATATAAACTATTGCAGTTGTGTAAATGTATATGTTTTAATAGTGAGGACTACAACATAGAGGGTTAACTTGCAAAACTTCAAGAAAATAGATGAAATGTAATTGTTTTATGATTGTGCTATAAATGTTAGTTTCAATGCATCAAGGAGACAGGAAGCCTAGAACTAGGGTGCCTTCTGCATTGTTTTTAAGTGATTTATTGTTTTATGTCTTCCAGCAGTTGCAAACATCTGAAGACTATGCATTTTCATAGGGAGATGTTAAATGCTGATAGTTTCTGACAATGGGGGTTTAGCTTGAGAACTAAATTCAGGTGACAAAAATGATGTCATCCAAGCTAACCCAGCAGTAATATTTGATATTAATTTAAGAACTCTCTGAGAGAGAGAGAGGGCATTTTGTATTTGTCTTTGATCTGGCAACAATATCAGCTAGAAGATCCACTCATCACACTTGCCTTGCTGTAACAGTAAGTTTCTAGGGTTTAGTAATTATTTTATTTATAGCTAGGAATATAGTGAAGATTAGTTTAAATGTTTTCTGTATTTATACTGAGATCAACTAAGTTCTGCTGAGTTAAAAACAGTACAACACTTACATTATAGGACATGTCATGCGTGGATCATTGTATGAACTTGCCCAATTTTAAGACATATAATGTCACATCAGTTCTTTGCAAAGTTACTTTTTGTGTGGAAACTATGGCTATTTTACATTGTCTTCTCTATGAACAGTACAAATCATGCATGATTGTGTAGGTAACACTACTGATGCATCCAGAGAGGTAATTGCCATCACGTCATTAACTGCTATGCAAGCCATATCTCTTGATAATTCTGCTCTCTGCCTTACATCAGCAACTGACACATATAGCACTTAGTCTTGGCTGCATCTTGTTTATGTTGATGGGGTGGACACTTCAGCAGGGATTTTTCTTCCATAGTGGTCACTGATTCACTGAAGCAGCTCTGCCCTTACACATCTCATTGCATTTGCACTTCCCTTTTACTTTCTATATAATGTAGCCATCCACCAGAAGCAATGGGCATCCTTTCTGGGACTGCACCAAACTGTAGTCCATGCCATGTTTAACTGTAAGCCGTTAGTCACCATATTGTGGATTACAGAGTTCTAATGGCTGTTAAACACCATTACTTTATATACTAAAGATTTCGAGCTTCTAGAGTCAGCATTGTGTCGTTTTGATATTTTGGGTATTCCACATTATGAATTTGACCATGTCACATCGATATTTTGGACATACTTCCTATTATCATGTATTTTAAACTTTATATAAATTAAATATTTCTGATATCTTATGGGATCAGTTTACACATGTTAGCAATATATACAAAGTACAGACAGTCACCATTATGTTTTTATTTATTTATTTATTTTATTTTTAGACTTTTGTGTGAGTAGTAGGTGCTATTTATGTCAGTGCACTTCTGTGAGGCATGTGTCCAAAATGACTACATTTACAATATTTACAACTACGAAATATGTAAACAGTATATACATTTTGGATAATTAACAGTATTTACAAGTGAGGTAATAAAGCAACATCAAGCTGTTACGTAAAAACACAAGGGAGACAGGTGAAATCTCAAAATGTTGCAACAGAAATAAACATTTCCTCGTCTAAATAATGAACTAAAGTTTTATATTGTTCCTCTGAAATGCACAAACTTTCTTTCTTTCTTTTGGTCTTTCTTTCTTTCTTCCTTCCACTTTTTTCTTACTTTAAATTTGATTCCATGAAGAAACAGAACAAATGCTACTTTTTTTTTAACTCAAACTCTCCTTTTGTTTATATCTACCTATAACTTATATATGTAAAGATGTGCAATACAGTGTTAGAGTATGTCCCACTTTGATTAATCTGCCAAAAGAAACAAAGACTGGACTGGTGCACCATCCCCTTACATTCTTATATCATTGTCATCTACACATGCTTTTATCCTTGACTCAGATGCAATTCCTCTTTCAGAGGTATGTGGACAATAATTGAACTCTTCAGCTTCTTTTGCCCAAAGCTGTCCAAGGTTCAACCCACAGAGGATCTTCTCCATAAGAAATAATTGTTGGTGAGTTGTGATGCCTTTTTTGAGAGGAATTTCCTTCTTCTTCCAGTAGTTGCAACTGTGCAGTAGGTATATACAAATTTGGAGGGGTAGGGGTGCAGGGGAGTTGCCACCCATGCAAAAAAAAACACTTGAAGTATTTTTTGATCATTTTTTTGGGAGGGAGTCCAATCTTTAGCAAGTGGAAATTCATTTAATCATAGTGGAAGTATTTCACACCTCTAGCACCCTACACACCTTATATTTCAGAGAATTTTCTGAAAATTCAAGTTTAAATCATAAGGCCAATAACTTTACATATCATTTTAACAGTAAATACTGTAAAAAGGGGTCACACAACAATGTTTTTCTTCAATAAAAACTTTATTAAATTTGTAACAAATAAAGATAATCAACTTTCAAGAACTAACAAATAAACAAATAAGACTACGTCATACATTTCCAATATACTACATAAAAAAACAAGATAAAAAACATTCATTAAGTAAAACGATATTCTTCTTAATATAACATATATTATCAATTGTATGATAATTTACATTTTACTCAAATGATAGTTGCATAGAAGCAGTCCCCGAGTTACAGACATGTGACTTACGGAAAACCCATAGATAAGAACGGGCTGCTGCAATGTTGGAAATAACGTGAAAATAAATAAAAATCTTTAAAGCTGCCCAAATCTTACATTAAAATAGAGAATTCTGTTATATTTTCCTTTTCCCCATTTTTTCCATTTGTGAAGCTGTTCAGACATCTTGTTAGAGCAGTTACTTCCTCCTTCATGGAGAACAAGAGATCCAATTGGTTAAGAGATCGCTGTTGGTAATCTGATTGGTCAAGACTGCTGACTTGTACAGTACACAGTACTGAAGCAGTTACTGTACTGTACAGTAGAGTGGGCAAATGACATTGTGACTCACTAGGGTCTAGGTGACAGTAGGAGGTCTGGCAGAGGTCTGAAAGTTCAGGAAAGAGCGGAAAACATTCATGGGTGATGCCTGTAGCAAAGAAATATAAAGTGAAGCTTAAAAAGAGGTAAGTGTAATCTATTTTTGCATGGAACATTCTACTGTACTGTACTGCACTGTACTTTATTGCAGTACAGTACAGTAGAACATTCCATGTACGTGTTTTGACTTGCATACAAATTTGACTTAAGTACAGACTAAAAAACGGATCTCATCCTTAACCCGGGGGCTCCCTTAATAATTTTAATTATGCTTTACTAAATGGCTACATCCCCCTTAGCCATTCCCCTTACAGCTGTGACTACAAAGATGATCAGAACAAAGTAAAGCAAATATCATTATTCATGCACAGGTATCCCTAAACTACTCCTACCCCCCCCCCCCATGATGCTCAGCTTGGTAAATTTTATTTCCATACTACTAAATGAATCTCAGTCAACTTCTTGACTGATCTCTATCCATCTTATAATTTCAGAGGTTCATAAGAGATTACTAGGCTAACGGCTTAAGAGCTCTTATAGGCCTAGCCAGTATATAACCTGATTTTACCCAATATATGTCTCCTAGGGTCAAAAGGATAGCATGGATTTCTGTCTTCAGTTTCTTACAGATTGCACCTGTCCACAGAGGACATAGGCACTACCTCATGTGTGAATTTGTGATTCCCTATCCATTAATTCAAAGTGCATTTGAAAAGGGCCACAGAAGGGCTCTGCTTTATTTGAATAGGAAGCCTGTTTCAATGAAGGGGTGGTGTCTGAGACACATATCTGTCTCTCCATCATATTTTGATTGAGTCATTGACTAACTTAAGATCCTTAGCTCAGGTGACACTCTTCCTGTTTGACTTGCAGATGTGTAGCAGCTCCATTAGGGCTGGATTTGTGAGTGCCTTGTAGGTCAGGCATAGGTCACCCCTTAATAGTCAGTAAGAGACAGAGTAAAGGGATAGGACTTTTAGTCTGTTTACATAAGTCATGTTGTTTATACCCTGTATTTTCTTTGTGAGGAACCTCTGAGGTTGGTGCAGCTACCTGGTCAAGTACATGCCAAATGGTGCATTGTACTCGATTATTGGTCTAATGAGGGATGAGTACAGGGAGACCATAATTTCCTGGGACATTCATTACTTATAAATTGTGAAACATAGAAGGACTTCATCACCATTGCGGATACATGGAGGTCAAAGTTCAGGCTACTGTCTATCTGTGTACCTAGATCTGTCATCTCTGAGTCTACTCTTATAGGTGTGCTATTGATTTTGTAATTCACAGAGGTATTTGACTTCCCAAAGGGTATGATAATGCATTTTTTTTTTGCATTTAGTTTTAGGCCATGGTTCTGAACTAATCATTTATCTGATCTAGACCCTCCTGAAGGATATCTCCATCACTGGGGGATTAAGTGATTGCCCCCAGCTTGCAGTCTTTGCAAACTTTGTCATCCAGAGGCCTTCCACATTAGCTTTGACTTTGGAGGAGTATATTCCTATCAGGACTGGTCCCAGCACTGAGGCCTGGGGCACACCACTAGTATCTGTACTCTTGCTGAATCTTTAACCACATGTGTCCTGTCCATAAGCCAATTGGCCATCCATCTGATGATGTAGTGCTCTATGCTCAGTTTTGTGAGTTTATTTATAATACACAAGTGGGAAACTATGTCAAATGCCTTTGCCAGTTCAATGTAAGCAGTATGTACTGTTTTACCCTCATCCATGGCCCTAGTGGCTTTCTCAAAGAAATCCACCAGATTCAGTAGGCATAACCTGTCCTTGAAAAAGCCAACTTGGGTCAGGACCAGTGTTTGGAGGTATCCTAAGTCATTATTTATCAGGTCCATGATTATTCTTTCCATGGTCTTACATATATGTAAGGCCCTAAGACTAGTCAAATGGGTCTGTAATTTCCTGGGTCAGTAAATGGTCCCCTTTTATGCAGAGGGATGACTGTTGCTGTCCTCTCTACTGGGGCAAAGCCAGTTCAAAGCTGTGGTTAAATTGAGAGCCTAATTCACCTGATAAGTCCTGATTTAACTGTTTAAGAGGCAACCTGGTATATCATCAGGCTCCACTGAAGCCATGTTTTTAGCTATAAATAAACAAACAATACTAAAACAATCATTCCCATAAGTGTCCAAGTTGTTCTTTAAAATATCTAAACTAGTGATTGCTTTAATATGATTTGGTAGTCTATTCCATGCATCATCTCTCAGAGAACTAATGTTTCTGTCCTATATTTTTGCCACATGGGCAAGTGAATTCACATTGGTGGGAAAAGTCGGGTCACATTTGACAGACTGTGGGATAAATATGTACGAGGAAGGACACCTGTCCGGTGGTTTTCAAAGGTGCTGATAACTAAATTTGAAGCTGCAGGGCTCCAACTCTAACTTCAACAGAGGTTTCACAACAAATGGACACTGCTAGTTGCTCTATCCTATAGTGATGGTTTTATACATATATGCCACATCTGAGTTGAAAAGCTTTCTACATGCCAAGTCAAGAAATATATATGTCAACGGAATGGGTTAGTAGAGCTGTGGACAGATAACCCTTATATGTTCTGAGATCACATGCATACAGCCAGACATTATCTTCCCCATAGCTGACATATGGTCAGCATAGTATCCTTCAGTACCATCTTTGAGAGTGATAAATATGTGTTGCATACTACAAAAGGCCCCAGTGAGTCTGGAACCCCACTGTTGCATGGGGTTCACTGGGCTGCACCAAAACATGTAAAGGTAAAGTCAGAGCTGTACAAATACTTGCCCCTGGGGCCTGGGGACATCACTGCCCTCATCCACTTTTTCCCAACTGTTACTGGTTGTTTATCTTCTATTCATAGGTTCATAGGTAGGTACTAGGCTATCTGCCCAAAGGCATTTATAAGCCTAGCCAGAATGTGTTGGCTTTCGCCGAACTTTTAGATTATTTCCCTGTGCCTCTGTCCAGCAGAGCAACTGAAGTGATCCCCGGGGTAAACTTCCTGTTTCCCATCCACTTGTCAAGGTTTCTCTTGAAGAGTGTTAGTGAGGAGCTCTGCCTAATGTAGATTGGGATCTTGTTCCAGAGCGTGGGAAGTCTCTGGGACAGGAATCTATCCCTCCAGCACGCCCTATTTATTGTTGTGGTGAGGTTTAGATCCCAAGAACGTGTGGTTCGAGAGCATATGGTTTTCTTTAGTAGAGCATGTCCATCAATTCTGGGTTGGACATGGCCTTGTATGTCAGACAGAGATCACCTCTGGGTAGGCGGTATGCAACTGAGTACAGCTGGAGTTTCTTCAGTCGAGCTGCATAAGGCATCTGTTTGAGGCCAGTGATCCTCTTGGTGAGGTACTTCTGTGGTCTTTCCAGCTGTTGCATGTATCTTGTAAGGTACATCCCAAATGGGGCATTGTACTCTATGATGGGTCTAATGAGTGACGTGTAAAGGGGCACACTGACCTCTTTTGATCTGGATGCAAACCCTTTTGTGATTAGTTGGGCCACATAGAAGGATTTTCTAACCACTTTGGCAATGTGATCATCAAAGGAGAGATTACTATCTACTTGGGTCCCCAGATCCCTTATTTCATCTTCCATATTTAGGGGGTTACCACCTATGTGGTAATTTGTGGGCACTTTGTTTTTTCCAAAGGGGATGACTATGCACTTTTTGGCATTTAGCTTGAGGCCATGGTTTTGACACCAGGTATCTGTCTCAGTGAGACCCTTTTGGAGGATGTCTGTGTCAGCTGGAGAGTCAATTATAGCCCCTAGTTTGCTGTTGTCTGTGAACTTGGTCAGCCATAGTCCTCCTGTGCTTGCCTGTACCTCTGAGAAGTATATGCCGAACAGGAGGGTCTTAGGACTGAGCCCTGGGGAATGCAACTTGTAACCGGTTTAGAGTCAGACCTAGCTCCCACAACTCTTACCATGTGGATTCTGTCTGTGAGCCAGTTGACAACCCATCTCGTGACATAGGGGTTTATGTTCAGGCTGTTGAGCTTGTCTATAATACTAGAATGGAGAATGGTGTCAAAGGCCTTTGCGAGGTCTAGGTAGGCTGTGTGGACCACCTTTCCCTCATCTATAGCCTTGGTAACTGTCTCAAAGAAGACCACCAGGTTTAGAAGGCATGATCTGCCCTTAACAAAGCCATACTTGGTAGGGTCCAGTGTTTGGAGGTTCCCAATATCTCTGTTAATGAGATCCATGATGATGCACTCCATAGCCTTGCAGACCAAGCTAGTCAGGCTTATAGGGCAATAGTTCCCAGGGTCTGGTATGGCTCCACCTTTGTAGAGTGGAATAACCGTTGTTGTGTGCCACTCTATGGGCATGTAGCTTGTGGAGAGGATGAGTTTCAACAGTGTGTTTAGGTGAGGGGTTAGTTCATCTTTGAGCTCATGTAGGATGCAGCCTGGGACACCGTCCGGACCCATTGATGCTGTGTTTTTGGCTTTGGAGAGGGCTGTTTTAACCTGAGTGTCTGTGATTTCAGGAGCACTACATTCTTCTAGTATGGTTATGGGCCTTTTGGGGGGGTGAGAGGAGGGTGAAGTTTGCACTGAACCTGTCTGCCAGGATGTTGGTGATATCGGTCGGTTCAGTGTATTTTGTGCCATTCTGCACTAACTCCGAGCAGATCTGGGAATTGCCACTTAGATTCTTGACATAGCTAAAGAATGCCTTGTGATTATCTTTGGAGCCCTTGGCAATTTTTCTTTCGAAGCTAGCCTTGGATGATTTTATGAGGGATCATAGTTTCTTACTGATACTGATCAGAGATGTCTTCTCCTCTTGGGATTTTACTATTTTCTGTACTAGTTTCCTCCTTCTATTCTATAGCTTGTTTATGGCAGGGGTCCACCAGACTGGTTTCCTTTTCTTGGAGGAGTGAGTCTTGATTTTGCTTTGGATAGCATGATCCATGCATTCTTGTAGGTGCCCATAGAGTGCATTAGTAAAGGATTTTGCAGCTTGGGCAGCATTATCCTTCAGCATGGGGGATTTGAAACTTTCCACCTCAGTCTTAAGTAACGTGAAGTTTGCTTTTGAAAAGTTTTTCACAGTGGTTTCTTTGACCAGGGGTGGGGGTGGAATGTGGATATCCAGAGTGATTAGTTTATGGTCAGATCTAACCAGCAAGGGGTTGACCTCCAGTGTAGAACACTGGTCGCCCATGTTGGTGATGACCAGGTCCAATATGTTGTCACCTCTGGTGGGGGTGTTGACCAGTTGATCCAGAGCATTTGAGTTTATAAATTCTAGGAAATGTTGGGCAAGGGAGTTAGTACTTGAGTAGTTTTTCCAGTTAATGTTTGGGTAATTGAAATCACCCAATATCAGGGTGTTTGGTAGGACCTTTATGTTTCCCAGTGTTTCCAGAAATGCAGAATGGGGGTCCTGGGACTTGGTGGATGATCTGCAGCAAGCTACAATTTGAATTGCAGTTTTGCCCGTTGTTAGTTGCACGTGGATGACCTCTGAAGCATCATGCTGTGCCACTAACCTGGAGGTGTGGGTATCCCTGATGAATATGGATACGCCCCTGCCTTTTGTATTTCGGTCTGGGTTTTGTGGCCAAAATGTATGGTATGAGTTGTAGCCTGATAGTGCTGGGGTGCTCTCTGGAGCCTTAAACCAGAATTTTGTTACTGCACATATATTGATTTTCTCCATACTGAGGAGTGCCTCGAGTGCATGCATTTTGAGGTTTAGACTTCTGGCACTGAGTAGCATTACCCTCAGTTTTTTGTTACTTCTGCTATTTACGGCGGTGGGTTTGTCTTTTGAGCCTTGCCTAAAAAAGGCAGTATGGGGGTGGCAAGAGCCTTGGCCAGTATTTGAAAGACTAAGGGTGACAGCTGCAAGCCGTCTCTAGCGAAGCAGCGTGGCTTGTCGAGCATGTCATCCCAGGCTGACAGACACTGGATCCCCTTTGAATGACACCAGAAGCTTAGCCAATTGTTGAAACTGATAATTTTTTCTTTATATCGTGGTATCATTCTTGGTGAGGGCAGGATGCTACTCAGGGTCAGGGTCATACCAGCCTGGGCTATGTGATCAGAGAGCTCCTCCATGTCTCTTTTCATGTAGTCCAGGGAGGTATGGCTCAGGTCATTCACACAAACATGGACAATGATAGAGTCATATTTGTACTTGTTCTGGAGTGACCTGAGTGCTTGCGTTATGTGGCAGATCCTGGCAACCGACAGGCAGCTAACAGTAACCTTCTCCTTGTTCAGTCTAGTGAGTGGGACATCAGTGTGCCTGACTATAGAGTCACCTATTACTAGTGTGTTGTGTATGTTATTTAGCCTTAAGGGCTATGATTGCTTGGCTCACTGGTTTTGTGAAGTATGTGTTTCATGGTTTGTGTTGGGAGGGTGGAGGTTGCTTGGATGTCTGCTTTGGAGGTCTCTGTTGCTTTTCCAGATTTTTATTTAGAGCCTCCGAGTATGTTTTTGTGTATTTGTGAGTGTTTTTTGCTGGTGCTGGTTTCATAGGTGTATGTGAGGTTAGTGGTGTGATGCAAGTAATTCCCTTCTCCTCTTGACTGTCTGGTCCAGTCTTGGGTTGAGAGAGCTTAGCCTCCAGTTTGGCTGTATAATTCCATCTCTCGTATGTATTAGTGTTTGGTGGTAGGAGGAAAGGGTTGTTTGTGTACATGAGACAGTTGTAATATTGCCTCAAAATGCCCAGATTCACCAGTTGGACCAGAGAGTACACCTGAAACTGCCCTTTGGACATGCCTGGATAGGTACAGTGAGCTGTTTTACTGACTGGCTGGTAAGCTCGAATAGAGAGCCTTGTCCTTCTCTACAGTATAGGGAGGGTCTAGTGCTAAGGTTTATTAGTGCAAGTGCTGGGCTGAGAAGTGAATGGTTTGAGTGCTTAAGTTAAAAGTTTATCTAGTTCAAAGGGAAAAATTGAAGAGTAGACTTTGTGGAGTTGGGAATAGTTATGCCCTAGCTAACTGGCGCTACCCGGCATGCAAAACCGCACTAATGCGGGTTTTATAGCAGGGAAATAAAAGAGATAGAAATTAGCCCAAAATGGCCAATAAACTACTAATTTCTGGGCTGAAACCACTCTTCCAGGGACAGATAAGCTGCTCAAAGCTCCCCTCTCTCACAGGTGAACAGAGAAACTTCCTTCTATCCAAGTAAGGTATGGGCAAACAAAGAAACTTGTAACACATCCCTGAATTCAGCACTAACCTGAAAACTGGACTATACTAGCTTAGAAAGGTGGGAAAACAAGTATTTTTTTTATTTTATTTTTTTTTTCAAATTTTCTTAATTATAGAGATAAGTGTCAGACACTTTTTTTCCTGACAGGTGATGGCCTGCATGGGCCATCAGTCACACATTCCTCATTACTGGAAATGCCCAAACAATCCCATAGAAAATCTGTGGCCGCCAAATCATGGAGACTAGAATGTCTAGTTGTTTCATGGGCATCAGTAGGTGGCAGCAGTGCATCTTCACCATTTATGAATGCAGTCCACCCTCAACCTTCTCCCATGCCACCTCTTCTATTTCTGCCAGTTGAGCTTATTTGTGATAACAAATAATTATTTTTGAGTGCTTGTGTACTGAGATAGAACTATGAAAAGTGTGCATATCTCTATAATTAAGAAAATAAATAACACTGAATATCTTTCAAGATGTGTAGTTTATCTGGCAAATATCAATGACAGCTTTGTATTCTTACATCAGACATGGTTGACATGCAAGAGTTTGCATGCTTTTATTTTATTTAATTTTGAACTTTTATTAACCAGGAAAGTCTCGCGGTAGTGGTGCTGCGGTAGAGTTGTCGCCTCACAGCAAGACGTCGCCCCGTTCGATTCTCAGCTAGAGCGTCTTCTGTGTGGAGGCATAAGTGAATGGTCGTGCCTTCGTTGAAGGTTGTGCGTCAGGGCTGGTAACTCGGCATGTAAAAATCCACTACCAAACATTAGCAGACTGGAGTTCCACTGTGGTGACCCCTAACCGGGATAAGCCGAAAGACACAACATTAACCAGGAAAGTCTGAATGGGACAGAGCCCTTTTTCAGTGGAGGCCAGGGGAAAAACACTCCAGATGCATGTCACATGGTTTTGGCAATATTAATGTACATATGGAAATATTGCATAGCTTCAGAACTGCAAGCAATTAGCAATATCATCAATACTGTGTACTAAACATAGAAAGTGGCAATGACTTTTACTATGTCCCACACTGACATTTTGTCAAGAATGTAACTCTATCAAAATGAGAATGCAAATATGAAAATGATATTAATAAGTGAAAAACAGTTATTAGCATCTGTTAGAAAAACTTCTTCTGGGCACGGTAAATAAATGCCTACTGTATGATTGCAGTCTAAACCGAGGTATGTTTACTTTCTTTTTGTAATGTCATGAGACGCACACTGCACAAGGAACAGGAAATGACATCAAGCATATTACCTTAAGTATCCAATAGAAAGTACTGCCATGTTGTGTCTAAACATATTATTACACATAAATGAAATATATTATACACACACGGGTCTATATTATAAGACCGAAGAGGCGTTTAATCGAACACGCATATATATATATATATATATATATATATATATATATATATATATATATATATATATATATATATATATATCTATATATATGACTAACAACATCTCCCCTGCTGGACATTCCAGATTAAATTAACAACTTTAGTGTAATTTTGTTGCATACACGTTACCCTTTCTTACTCTGTCTTATTACTAATTGGCAGGTCACTTTGTTATGGATGCCAGTTCCCCAAACATGTTATGCTATGGGGAGTGGTGGGCATTAAACAGAAGTATACAAAAAAAGGTTTAAATTGGCATGAACAATTCAACTGATCACATATTTATGGAACATGCCATCAGTCTGCTAATGATATCTATATCTCTAGCAGTATCTGTGTGTGTATTTGCATGTGTATGTGAATATATATATATATATATATATATATATATATATATATATATATATATATATATGCTGTTTCTTCAACAAATGCAGTGGGCATGGTTTAATGTTGACAGTATGGATAGCTGAGTGGTGGAAATGTCAATAGTATGTAATGACAGGTAAGTAGAGTTGGAGGGTCAGAATGTTTGTGCATGTGTATGTGAGTTAGGGTTAGGGTCAGAGATGAGTGAAGCGGTAAGATTAGGGTTAGCACCCATTACTAAAGAGGGCAGGGAAACCCTCAAGTGAGGAGTTACTTGTATTCAGGCAGGGGTTATCATCAGCATACACTACAAGGCTCAAAGAAGGAAAGTTTTAGTTTAGGATGTTTATGAAAAGCAAAAGGGAATATAGGCAAGTAAAGATGAATGCATGTACAGAGCTTGGTTTTAATGTTTAGAACATTTTTAAGATTTTTCTCATTAAGAAGAAGAAGCTAAACATTAGTAGTGCTTGCATTTATTAAGTACACTAGCAACACGTGTTTGATTGTGTCATTTTATTCACTGTTTGAGTTATGTTTTTTATGGTATTGAGTTTGATGAAGTCTATGTGCAAAAATGAAAGTGTTAACTGTGATACATTTATTTCTTGTGATTAAACATTTGTTTATGTTGGCTGACATATCATGTTATTTAATTTTATATTTTTTTCAGCAGAACTGGTCCCATACTTTTTTGTGTATGTTAAAAGAGAAAGAAGCACTGACACCAGCTCTGACCCCTAAGAGTCCTGTTTGTAAGGTAATTGCCTAAGAAATAGCATTTTTACCAAAGTTTAACTTTTTTAGTTTAGCAAAAATGTGGGAGTGATGTTATGTTTTGATGGTAAATATCACACCAACAAAGACGCCTGCTGTAAGGATGTTTTTATTCATCTTGACATAGATAGAGTTGTGGCAGTAAAACCATAGTGTGCTTCAGTCAGTAAGCTGTAATTGTTTGTTTGTTTAGTTGGCTACAGACTACCTCTTCAGTTATTTTTATAAAATTTGTTTTTTTTTTTTGCATACAGTGGCTAAGAGGAGGAGCATATATACAAGTAGAGTAAGGAGGACTCATTTGCCTGTTGCAGCTCATTCTGCTATGGATAGAGAGAAAACGCTAGTTCTTTGGAATCTTCTCCCTCTCTGCATAAAGCAAAGTCCTTCTCTTACACTATTCAAATGTAATCTGGACAGATGGATGGCTATCCACAAATTCACCCCTGCTTTAGTACCCTTGTCCCTCATGGACAGGGGCAACATGCAAATCTTATGCTTATCTGTAGGTTATCTGTACTTGGGTCCTGCAGACTACTACAGCACCAGAAATGAGGAAGAGAGACTCTTTGCTGATTATAAGGATAAGCAAGCAAAAACTGAGGGTAATGCTACTCAATGCTAGAAGTCTAAACCTCAAAATGCACTCACTCGAGGTTCTCCTCAAAATGGAGAACATCGACATCTGTCCAGTGACAGAGACCTGGTTCAAGGCTCCAGAGAGCACTCCTGCAATACCAGGCTACAATTCATACCACACCTTTCGGCCACCCAACCTGGACCAAAACACT
The DNA here is from genome assembly GCF_019279795.1 of Protopterus annectens. NCBI lineage: Eukaryota > Metazoa > Chordata > Ceratodontiformes > Protopteridae > Protopterus > Protopterus annectens. Next base: position 502,948,524 of record NC_056748.1, read on the forward strand.
AAAGACAGAGACATGTCCATATTCACCAAGGATATCCACACCTCCAGGCTAGTTGCCCAACATAATGCATACAAGATTCTCCAGAAGCAATTAACACTAGGCAAGACTGCAATTAAATTGTACCTTGCTACAGATCCCCCACCATGCCCCATGATTCCCAAGCTATTTACGAAAACAAAATCGCCACAGATTCTAAAGACAGCCACAAAACATTCTATAGTTATGTCAAGAATCTCAATGGCAACACTCAGATCTGCTCTGAGTTACAGCACAATGGCACTAAATATACAGGACCAACTGATATTGCCAACATCCTAGCAGATAGGTTCAGTGCAAACTTCACCCACCTCTCACCCACTAAAGGGCCCATCTCAATACTGGAAGAATACCAAGTCCCAGTAATCACGGCCGCACAGGTAAAAACCGCACTCTCCAAAGCCAAGAATACAGCATCCGTGGGACCAGACAACATCCCGGGCTGTGTTCTGCACAAACTACAAAGCAAACTGGCACTCCACCTAAGTACCATGTTCAAACATACCCTCAATTCTGGCTTTGTGCCTACTTAATGGCACACAGCTATGGTTATCTCTACAAGGGGGAATCCACCACTGACCCCAGGAACTACTGCCCCATTAGCTTGATGAGCCTGATCTGCAAAGCCATGGAACATATCATCATGGAACTTATAAACAAAGACATAGGTAACCTTCAAACTTTGGACCCCACCCAGTTTGGGTTCATGAAAGGCAGATCATATCTCCTAAACCTGATTGGCTTCTTTGAAGCAGTCACCAAAGCCGTGGACGAGGGTAAAGTGGTTCACACAGCCTATCTAGACCTCGCCAAAGCCTTCAACACCATCCCCCACTCTGGTATCATAGATAAACTCACTAAACTAGGCATAAATCTCTATGTCACATGATGGGTTGCCAACTGGCTCACTGACAGAACCCACGCTGTGAAAGTAGCTGACTCCAAATCTGACTCCAGACCAGTTATAAGTGGAGTACCACAGGGTTCAGTCCTGGGTCCACTCCTGTTCAGCATCTACTTTTCTTAGTCTATGGCTAATAAAGTTCGCAGACAACTGCAAACTAGGAACCATTATTGAATCCCCAAATGATGGGGACATTCTACAAAAGGGCCTCACTGAGACAGATGCCTGGTGTCGTAGCCATGGCCTCAAGCTCAACGCCAAAAATGCACAGTCATCCCCTTTGGGAAAAACCCTGTGCCCATGAACTACCACATAGGTGGTAGTCCACTTAACATTGAAAGTGTGATAAGAGACCTAGGGACACAGATGGACAGTAGTCTCTCCTTCGATAACCACATCACCACAGTAGTCAGGAAATCCTTCTACATGGCACATCTCACCACAAAAAGTTTCTCATCCAGAAAAAAGGAGGTCATTGTTCCTCTCTACTCATCTCTCATTAGACCTATTATAGAGTACAATGCCCCATTTCGTATATACCTCACAAGACATTTACAACAACTGGAAAGGCAACAGAAATACCTCACAAAGAGGATCACTGGCCTCAAACAGATGCCCTACACAGACTGCCCATTCATGTCAAGCAGAGCACCTCATTAGCCTTCGTTAAGAAAAATCTTGACAGTTGGATGGGAGATAGGAAATTCACCCCAGGGATCACTTCTGTGGCTGTGCTCGACAGGGGTGGGAATGTATGGTAAGGCTTCTAAAAATTCTCATGAATCAATAGCCTTCTAAGTATGTATGAACTTATGGATCTATGAATAGTTATGGCAAAGTAGTTTTATTTTCTTTAGCAAAATAAGTTTTGGAGAAAGAACATGAGTACAGGAAGAATGAGTCATTTGGTTTGTTAAATTTGGGATGATTTTCCACAAAATCGATTTCCCAAAGATATGTGGATTTAGCAGCCTGAGATTCAGGATAGCTTAATGCAATCAGTAACATGGTTTGTTAAATGTTTGACTGTATTCCAGAAATGGTTTGTATTAGAACATAGACTGATCTGCTCCTTCCAAAGGTATGTAGCTTTTGTAGCACGTGCTGGTATTCTTTTAGGTTTCCTTAGCTTTAAGGTGACTTAGTAGAAATTACTGTTTCTTTTTTTTTCAGAGCTAAATCTCTCTCTCTGTTCCACTATTTCCTTAGTTTCTGTTCAAACCATAGGCAGGTTTGCACTCTAAGGCATCTGCAATGTAAAGGGAAGATATTGCCATGTATTGCATATCACTGCTTCATAAATAAGGATAAAACCCAGACAGGATTTGTCTTCATTTAAAGAGGGGGCTGGGTTGTCCATTCTAGTTAGACATCTAAGCTTGTCTTCATTGTTTTTGAAAAAGACTGTCCAATTACTATTTGTAGAGGAACTTCAGCTGTTCTCATTGACCAAAATGAAATTAAAGGGCAGTGGTCACGTGAGCATTTCCGAATAACTGAAGTATTTTTGTAATGGTGGCATTGTTCTTAGAATAAGACCCAGTTTGTTGCCATTATCCGAGATTGCATTTTAATAATATTATAACCCAGTTCAACAGACCATAAAAAACTACTACATTTTTCCCAGTTTCAAAACAGAACAATTCAATCTTGTTCTAGTCATGTCAAATATATCAGTATATCATCAGCAAATAGGGATTTTTTTTAATCACTTCATCTCTTCAGCCAATATGTTGTATGCCATCATAACAGAGTTCTGTATTGCTGCAGCCAAAGGTTTGACATACAGAGCAAATATAAGTTCCCCCTCAGCAATCACAGACGAAGTGAAAGGCTCCCATGTTCCTTTAATTCAGCCATGAAATCAGTGTGTATTGCCATTATCAACTCTATAAATGCCTTTCTAAATTAAAAAGTGTGAAATATTTTTGTTAGATAATATCATTTTACTCTGTCAAATACCTTCCTTGCATTCAGGCTCACTGTCCCCAACTTTTCATTATTATACTGTGCAGCCTTCAACACTATCCCTCACTTTAGTATTTTATTAATTGCCTGCCATGTCCCACAACCTGACACTGATCATGGTTCACCAATTCTGGTTTTAGTTTTACCAAGTTCACTGCAATAATGGGTATTAATAACTTGTAAACAAGACCAAGCATATATCAGCCTGGAAAAGGATAACAAAGATGGATCTGTACCTTCTTCTGAAAAAATCAGTAGAACAATTTCTTACCGTGATTTGCTATCACTTTCATTAAACACTCCTACCAAATATGGATTGTATTCATCTTTTGTTCAAATTTCTATTGGTAGGCCATCACAATCAGGGAATCCAAATATGCAGCTGTCCTTTCATTAATTCTCAGTTTTTTCCAAAGTCCTAGGTACTAAGATTCAACTAAACTGCTTTTCTGTAACACACAACATCTCTATTTCTGAAAAATATTCTGGTATTTATTGTACCGTGATCACCTCTTACCCTCATTTGATTAGTAGCTTTGGCAACAGAAGGTCAGCTAGGAAGAGAAATAAATGACTAGTTGTCTCCTCTAATGTCTTGGTTATTTAATCAGAATGCCATTCTAGTGTCCTATGGAGAGCACTGTCTAGCAAGAAGGAAAGCAGTCTCACATGCAGATGCACAAGGATGTGGATAGAGCTTCCTATGGAGATTTCAAACCTGTGTGCAGAGCAATTAAGGCTAAGAAAGCTAAGCAAGAATGCCTCAAAACACACACACACACACGCATGCACGCACGCACACACACACACACACACACACACACACACACACACGCACGCACGCACGCACACACGCACACACAGATTTTCCTTAATATCTGGCACTCCTGGTCTCCTTTATCTCTCATTCTTATGTGGGAGTACATGGGAGTAATTTTAAATGATGTGTCATCACTTGAAGTTCATTACCTGATAATATTTGGGAGAAACAAAGTAAAGTTTTTATTTAGTCTGCTAAAGACACTAAGTCATTTTTCAATCATTTAATGAATGTATATCTCTAATAAACAAAGGAAGACATTTTATAGTCTAGCACACCTTTGAGCAATATTTTCTTATTTATTGGACTTAATTAATTTCTCAAGGACAATCATGTCTAAAACTGATAGGTTCATAGGTAGGTACTGGGCTATCTGCCCGAAGGCATATATTAGCCCAGCCACATTGTGCGGTATTCAACGCCCCTTTGGTTAGTTCCCTAAGCCCTTGATCTAGCAGCTAGTACCCTTGGCCTCTATCTAGTAGAGCTGTTGGTATGATCCCTGGTGTGAACTTTCTGTTACCCATCCACTCGTCAAGGTTCCTCTTGAATAGTGATAGTGAGGGGCTCTGTCTGATGTAGATCGGGACCTTGTTCCATAGCAAGGGAAGTCTTTGCAAAGGGAATCTATCCCTACAGCATGTTCTATTCATTGTTGTGCTGAGGGTTATATCCCTAGAGCGTGTAGCTCGAGTGGATTTGGTTTTGCTAAGATGGAGCATGTTCAACAGTTCTGGGTTGGACATGGCTCTGTATGTTAGACAGAGATCGCCTCTGAGAAGGCGGTATGCAACAGAGAAAAGACTTAGTTTTTTCAATCGTGCTGCATAGGGCAACTGTTTGAGGCCAGTAATCCTCTTAGTGAGGTACCTCTGTGGTCTCTCCAGCTGCTGGAGATGCCTAGCCAGATACATTCCAATTGGTGCATTGTACTCAATAATGGGTCTGATGAGGGAAGAGTAGAGGGTCACCACTACATTCTTAGATCTTGATGCGAACCCTTTCGTGATCAGATGGGTCACATAGAAGGATTTTCTAACCACCTTGGCAACATGGTTATCAAAGGAAAGCTGACTATCTACTTGGGTCCCTAGATCCCTTATTACTACTTCAGATTTCAGGGAGTTACCTCCTAACTGGTAGTTCTCAGGTACTCCGTTTTTTCCAAAGGGGATTACTACGCATTTTTTAGCATTTAGCTTGAGGCCATAGCTTTGACACCATGCATCAGTCTCATTAAGGCCCTTCTGGAGGATATCCATGTCGCCGGAGACTCTGTTATAGCATGCAGTTTGCAGTCGTCCACAAACTTGGTCAGCCACAGCCCTTCATTGCTTGCCTGTACTTCTGAGAAGTATATGCCAAACAGGAGGGGCCCCAGGACAGAGCCCTGAGGTACACCACTCATTACTGGTCTGGATTCTGACATAGATCCTGCTACTCTGACTTTGTGGGATCTGTCTGAGAGCCAGTTTGTGATCCATCTTGTGACGTAAGGGTTTATGCCCAGGTTGGTGAGTTTATCAATAATACCCAAATGGGGAATGGTGTGAAATGCTTTAGCAAGGTCAAGGTAAGCCGTGTGTACCTCCTTTCCCTTATCAATAGCCTGAGTAACTGTCTCAAAGAAGTCCACCAGGTTCAGGAGGCATGATCTGCCCTTGACGAAGCCAAACTGTGTGGGGTCAAGTGTTTGGAGATTCCCAATCTCTCCATTTATGAGTTCCATATTGATTCGCTCCATTGCCTTACAGATCAGACTGGTCAGGCTTATTGGTTGCTAGCTCCCAGGGTCGGTTGTGGGCCCACCCTTGTGCAGTGGAACCACCATTGCTGTGCGCCATTCTATGGGCACATATCCTGTCCAGAGGCTGAGACTGAACAGGGTATTCAGATGTGGGGTTAATTCATTTTGGAGCTCGCGTATGACACAGCCCGGGACACCATCTGGTCCCATGGAGGCAGTGTTTTAGATTATATTTATTATCCTGCATTTATGCAAATTTAGCCTATCAATCATGATGAGATTGTTAAAATGATATCACTCTATCAAGTAGTGCATCTCTAGACTATAAATCATTAAGATGACAAGACACTCTTTTAGTTTTGTACTTGATATAGGTTCATAGGCTCATAGGTGTGTACAAGGCTAATGATGACTAGGGCTGTTTTAAGCCTAGCCTTGTATCCCAAATCTCTGACAAGTTTTGGTACCCTTGTAAAGTGTAAGCAGGGGCTTTGGGGATGAAACATTTACAAGCAGGGATCTGGGAGATGATCCATTTACAGGCTGTCTGTGCCCATTAGAGACACAGGTGTCAAACCAGGAATGAATTTCCTGCTCCCCATCCAATTGTCCAAGCTACACTTGAACTGGGTTAGGGAGGAACTCTACCTCACATGGATGGTGATCCTGTTCCAGAGAAGCGATAGTCTCTGGGAGACATACCTGTCCCTGCAGCAGATCCTGTTTGTATCATATGCAATATTTAAGTTTTTTATGGGTAATTAGGGTGCTGTTTGTTTTACAGATATGCAGGGGAGTCAATCAGGGTAGAGTTTGACAATGCTTGCATGCAGCCATAGATCTCCAATCAACAGCCTGTAGGAGACAGAATACAGGGATAGAACTTTGAGGCAGTCTGCATAGGACACAATACTTACGGCCTGTATTCTTTCAGTGAGAAACCTCTCTGGAAGTTCCAATCACTAGATGTGCTTCATTAGTTATATACCAAAGGGGTCTGATGAATGTTGCATATAGTGGAACAATGACCTCCTTGGACCTAGATGTCATACCTTTGTTTATTATAAGTTCTACAACATAGAATCATTTCCTCAGTACTGTAGACATGTAAAGGCCGAAGGCTAGATTGCTGTCTATGTGTGTCATCAAGTCTGTGACTACTGAGTCTAAACCTAGGGCTATGTTGTCAATATGACAGTTACTATGGATGGATGACTTCCTGAAGGATACTATTATGCATTTCATAGCATTTAGTTTCAGTCCATAGCTTTGACACAAGTTTTTTGTCTGTGTCAGCCTTTCCTGGAGAACATTACTATCACTGGGAGATTTTATGACTGTTCCTAATTTGTCAAAAAAACGAACTGAAGAAGGACAGATTAAAACACAAATGGAAGGCTCAAGGAAACTGCTGCAGATAAAATCCAGAAGAACTTTAAACTAGAAACAATAACATAAGCAAAGTTCTAAATTTATGGGGATGAAAAAGTATGGTTGTTGCCTGTACTGCCTCAGTATTCTGGTGTGCCATAAAATTGCTTTGAACAACCAGGTGGTTGCTATAAGAAAAAGATTCAATTATTGTACAACAAAGGTGGTATATTGTGCACTGTGTATGTTCTGCCCTTGTTTTTACATAAAAAAATGGAGAAGAGACTGAGGGACAGAATATACGAACATTTATATGAAATCAGAATGAGAAGAGACTAACTCCCTCTACAAACACATAAAATGCTACCCACACCACGCATTCATATTTTGTATTTTGGAACAAATGCCTTCTGACAGTAATGAAAGTCCATGGAGCTTATTATTGGAAAAACGTGAATTATATTGGCACCTGCATTTGAATGCAATAATTGGCCTAGACTCAATGAACATGTTTCAGTAGCATGTTTGCTTAAGTTAAAAGCACTGGAAAGATGAGACCTAAATACAGGGTTTGTATTTTACATATTTTTTACATAGTTTTGTCTTCATTTTTGATTCTATGGGGAAAGCAGTTTGTACTATTTTTTATGTATATATTTTTTATATATTTTTCCTTGTTTGCAAATTTAGTCACTGTGAATTTCTTTGTGGTGGCTCCTTTAAGATGGTGTTTCATTTCCTGGGGTTTTGGCGGTCATGTGATTGAACACAAAAGCTACAAATTGTGTGTGAACTTCCAGCAATGTTTATCTGATGAAGTTTATGTATTTTTGTGAATGAAAATGCTTATCTCTCATAGTTTTAAACAAGTTTTTATTTCAAAAAGTTTCTAGATTGAAGTTTTTCTGAATTTTATCTGCAACAGTTTGTTTCCTTGGGCCTTCCATTTGTTCTTTAATCTGCTACCAATTTGCATTTGCTTGCAGATTTGATCAGCCAGAGGACCTTGACATTTGCCTTGACTTCAGAGAAGAAAATGTGAAAAAGTAGTGGTCCTAGGACTGATCTATGAGTGACTCCACTCCCAAATTCTAACTTCATGGGTTCTGACTGTGAGACAGCTGGTTATCCCATGAGTGACATAAGGGTTTATACTTTACCTCTTGAGCTTATCAACAATGCCTGCATGGGGTATTGTGTCAAATGCACTGTCCAGTTCAAGGTAGGCAGTGGAAACCATTTTGGTTCTTCCATTGCTCTGGTAACCTTCTCAAAGAAGTTCACCAGGTTGAGTAGGTGTGACCTGCTCTTGACAAAACCAAATTTGGTTGAGTCCAGTGTCCAGAAGCTTCCTATGTCAATACTGAGCATTACTATGATAATTCTTTCCATGGCTTTGCATATGAGGATGGTGAGACTTATGGGTCTGTAGTTTCCAGGGTTGATTAATTGCCTGCCTTTGTGCAAAGGGATGACTGGTGTGGCTGTCCATTCATGAGGCACAAAGCCTGTTTGGAGGCCATGGTTAAATACGAATTCCAGAATGCCTGTTAGGTCATTTTTCATGTTATTTTGAGAGCATCGTGGGCTACTGTCTGGGCCTATTGATGCAGTTGGTCTTAGAGAGAGCATTAAGGGCCTGTTCCCTAATGATAGCAGGGGGAATTATATTTGATACTATTTCTTGAGGGGAGGTTGAGGGGTAAAGTTAGTGCTTAATTTGTCTGTTAGGAGGTTTGCTATATCTCCTGGCTCAATATGGTGGGTCCATTTAAAATGAGCTCTGCACACAACTGTGTACTGCCTTTGAGGTTGTGGACATAGCTAAAGAAGGCATTATGGTCGTCCTTGGCTTGGAAGGCCAATTTACTTCCAATTTGGCTTTGTTAGGCTTTCTTTGTCCTTTGACTTTTTTGTTTAGTTTAATGAGTGTGCTTTTATCCAGCTGGGTGCTGCACCTCCTAATATTTGCCTTAATTTCTTCTGCTATACAGCCTGTTGATGTTGTGATTCTACCAGGGTGGCTTGTATTTTGAGTTAGTTCTGTACTTATTCCTGGTAGGTACAGCTGGCTCTCTGCAGCAGTTAACATGTTTGTATAAAGTTTCTGTGAACAGCTCAGTATAGCTAGCAGTGTTCTCAGGGTTTATATGGGATTGAAGTTTTTCAAGTTATAACTCTATAGTAAGAAGTTAGCGTTAGAGTAGTTCCTGAACATTCCAGGGTTAGCTGGGGTTCTGGGTTTTATTTTTACTTTAAAGGAGACCATTTTGTGGTATGCTTGTACCAGAGAAGACATTACACTAGAGAGGTGCAGAACACTCTCCCTTATTAGTCAGAACCAGATCCAGTATGTCTGTGAACCAGATTTGGAATATTGACAATCTGGTCCAGGGAGTTTGTATTTACAAAATCCAGGAATTTCTGTTCCTGTATGTTTGGTGTCGTACATGATTCCCAGTTAATAGTGGGGTAATTAAAGTAAACAAAGCAGATAAAATTGATCAAGATAAAAGAAAACTGATACACGGACTCTCAGACCCGAGATTATCAAAGTTTTATTTAGCACTTCTTCAGAATTAAAAAGTAGTGGACCTATGGTCAATCCTATATATAATCATAAACAAAGTAAGAGGTTGGGATATCACCTTATAAGGATCATTCTGATTTTACTTTTTGTAGTTATACTATCTTCATGTCAGACCCATATCCTTGCAGTTAAGATATAATATTAGGTGGACCTTCTGACCCCATCACAAGCTCTACAATTATGAATAATACAGCAGGTCTTTTGTTCCGGTATTTTGGTTCTAGAAACATAGAGGTGAAGATTTGATGAAAGTCAGTGGATTAGAAGCTAACTTCAAATTGTACGATACAGTCATATATTATAGGGAGATGAGCATACTAGTTATAATAAGATTACTTCTAAGAAGGGCTAAGTGAAGGGTTATCATTTTTATAAAATCCAAGGCCAGCATGCTTCTTAGGATTCTTTTTTCTTTATCTATTTCATCATCTTCTTTGGGCTGTTCCCGTTAGGGGTCACCATAGCAGCTCACCTGTTTCCATTTCTTCCTGTCCTCTGCATCTTGCTCTGTCACACCAACCACCTGCATGTCCTCTCTCACCACATCCATAAACCTTATCTTAGGTCTTTCTCTTTCCCCGTTACCTGGTAGCTTCATCCTTAGCATCTTTTTCCCAATATACTCAGCATCCCTCCTCAGCACATGTCCAAACCAACATAATCTTGCCTCTCTGGCTTTGTCTCCAAACCTTCCAACCTGGGCTGACCCTCTAATATAATTATTCCTAATCCTGTCCACCCTCGTCACACCCAGTGCAAATCTTAACATCTTTAACTCTGCCACATCCAGCTCAAACTCCTGCCTTTTTGTCAATGCCACTGTCTCCAATCCATATAACATAGCTGGTCTCACTACCCTCTTGTAGATCTTCCCTTTCACTCTTACTGGTACTCGTCTGTTACAAATCACTCCCGACACTCTTCTCCTCCCACTCCATCCTGCCTGTACTCTCTTCTTCACCTCTCTTCCACACTCACCGTTACTCTGAACTATTGACCCCAAGTATTTAAACTCATCCACCTTCGCCACCTCTACTCCTTGCATCCTGACCATTCCTCTATCCCCCCTCTCATTCACACACATATATTCTGTCTTAGTCCTGCTGACCTTCATTCCTCTTCTCTCTAGAGCATTTAAAATATCTATGTTTTCTTTACTTTTTCCTGAACTAGTTCAAGGATAGCAACTGGGATACTGGGTTTTGGCATCTGGAGGGTATTTTTTAGATAGCAGCATGGAATTTGACTAGCTGTCAGTTGACCATATCCTTCCTTAACATCAATAGCTTAAATATCCCTTTGATAAGGGACAAATTGCCTTCATTATTTGAAGAAATTAAGATAGCCATGCATTACTTGCAGGAATTATACCTTTCTGGAAAAAAAAACACTTTCTAAACTGTGCTAACAAAAAACACCTGGCTGATAAAAGCCTCTGGGAGCAATTTATTTCAGAGGAAAAAAAATGAGTGGCAACAATATTAATGTTAATTCAAAAGTCAAGATGTAACCGCAGTTTAACAATTTTCATGGGAAGGTGAAGTTTATACTTTAGCCTTTCTTTGTGCCCCTTTTAAACAATGCTAACATTGTATTTCCACAACTGAATTAATGCAAACATTTTTTGAATCAAAGAGTAAGTTATGGATAAATCGTCCAGCACAATAAATTATTATCGTACGACTCATATCCACAAGTTTTCATGTTTTTCTGACAATGTAATATGATTACTTTATTGAGACAAAGGAATCGCAATCTGACTAAATATACACACGTACATATCAAAGGCACATCACTTTCAGGGACTTTTTTTTCTTTGTCAATGTTTCCATAGCAGCAATCAGACCATGCTATTTTTTTTTTTTTTATAAAAGAGGAAGTAACAGTGAGATCATTCTGCTGCTACATAGATACAGAATGCCTAATTAATGAATGTTAACATAACAAAACATCACAGAATTTTGGGAACATAATGACTGTTGTTTGGTAATGTATGCTGTAGTATTGCAATGAAGCTAACTAGCAGCTTAATGAAATGCAAGAGCCACGTGGGGCAAAAGCTAATGAGCAGCTCCTTTGTATGTATCTGAATCAAACACCTAGCATGCATGGTGGGATTCAAACACCTAGCATGCATGGGGAAACATCAAACACCTAGCATGCATGTGGGGAAGCAAACACATAGCATGCATGGGGGAAATTAGCACCTAGTATGCATGGGGGGAATCAAACACCTAGGATGCATGGGGGGAAATCATGGGGGAAACCTGCCATTCCGTTCTCCCCACCAGTTCATGCAAATAATTTATCATCATAGAACCAGAGCTGTGCAGTGTGTTATCTATATCTGAATACCTCAAAATGATTCACAGAAAGAATCCAAAATAAATTCGAAGTTTCCATAGGTTATGTTTTCCAAAAAGTGAGCAGATATTCTAAATATAATAAAAACTAAAAAGGAAAAAAAACAGAAGATGCAGTAATAGAACAACAACTGGATGTGTTCAATATTATTTTATTAGAAGTTAATTTTGGAACATTTTATCAAAAGTGGGCCTCATTGCAAAACATATATATCAAGTTTACAAGACAAATGCAAATAGAATAATGATCATACTCAAAAGAGAGAGACATCAATATGCTGATTTTTATTGCCAATATCTGATACAACAACTTAATGATAAAACAGAACAGAAAAGAATATGTTATGAATCATATCAGCTTAAACTACTGCATCAATGTTGTTGTTCTTCTTTCGGCTTTTCCCGGTTAGGGGTCGCCACAGCGGAACTCCAGTCCGCTAATGATTGGTAGTAGATTTTTATGGTTCCAAGGTGCCAGCTCGACGCCCAACCTTCAACGAAGGCACGCCCATTCACGCATGTCTTTCGAATGACACTCGACTACGGGGAGGACATGCAGACTCCACACAGAAGGCGCTCCAGCCAGGAATCGAACAGGAGAACCTCTTGCTGTGAGGCGACAACGCTACCACTGCATCACCGCGGCTTCATGTTTTGTATTTATAAAATATATAATTTAAAATTTCAAATGGAATTGTATTACATTAAAGCACTTTTAAAATCAATACAATGAATTATTCTTGAACAAACTCTACTTAAGACAAACAATCTTTCCACATATAACAAAATGTTATTCATATTAAATTTGCTGTTAATAAACAGAAACAAATATTGACCCACGGCATGACTTTTTGGCATTAGAAGTATACATAACCTCTTCTAAAAGATTAGTTCATTTTCATCTGAAAAGTATTTGTTTATATTCCATTCAAATTTATGACTAGTAAAAATATTTGAATTTTGTTATGATTGTACTCAGTCTGAAAAACTCTTCTAAGAGGTAGCCAATTTCATTTTTTTTAACCAGGGAAACCGATGACTTACATTAATCAAATACTGCCAATGCTAATTACTAACTTACAAAACAAAGTCAAAATGGCAAGAGATGCTGCATTCTTGCATATGTGTTGATGTCTGAAAGGCATTTCGCCAAGTTAACTGGACAATAATATATGCTGCTTTGAATATTTTGGATTTCTGGCTTCAAGTCGATACTGTACAATTCAATTTTTGAAACAAAGACAATACTTTATTTGAATGGTGTTTTATCTCAGAGATTTCCACAAAGGGTGTGAAGCAAGATATCTTCAACTCTGTTTATACTTTCAATAGAAATATTATTACACTGATACATCATAACCATGTAACCCATTTAATAGATAAACTTGAACCAACATCCTAAAATCCTTTATGTAGATAACATAATTCTAACTTTAAATGATGTAAACTTGAAAGTTACTGATTTCTTTGACTTGGCTAGATAGCTAAAATCAGTGATAGGATATTGGATGGATGAAAGAAATATGAAAATTTGCTCCTCAGTAACAAAGGGCAAACTCAATTAACCTAATAACTTTCTGTTAATAAATACAGTTTTAGGGAAGGTAGCATTGTGTGGTCTGATATATTGATGTAATAACAACTCAGTTTTGAGCATTTTACAAGGAAATGCATAGCGGATTAAAGTTCCAAACTGTTAATGAGTCTCTTCCTGTTTTTATATGTTTTTTGCTGCTTTAAATCTTCTCCTGCATCCAAGCAATGTACGTAATGATTCCCTGATCTGCTCCTAATTAGCTCATTCATTCTTTCTAACAGAATGAGAGACAGGTTCATTTGTTTCTCTCACAAGATAAGAGCCCCAAAGCCTATCGCGTGACAGGAGTGTCAACCTAATCAACACAGCCCCTTGCAGGAGAGGCTTCAGAGTTAGGAAGCAGGTGGGTCTCCAGTCATCTGGTCCATGATTATGACTTTGACAATTATCTACTAGATAGGAGTTATACATGGGTGCTCCCACCCATTCTACTCCTAGTGACATGACTTCCGTTAATGTATCCAGTTCTACAAGTGAACCACCCACAGCCTCACATCCCCAGGACAGGCATGCCCATCTTATCCTTTCCAGTTTGAGCAATTGCCATAAATGCTACACAAAAACAAAGCCACTTGGGGCATAGTCATAACTTTCTCTTTCTACAGTTGACAGTGATTTGCAACTTTAATTCTTATAATTTGAAGTTGTTTATGTTGTATTTGAAAGAAAGAGAGAAGGCATAAATGTTTGTATGTGCACTTGCAGGTGTACATGTGTATGTGTATCTCTGTATGTATGCATGCATGCGTGCGTGCGTGCGTGTGTGTGTGTGTGTGTGTGTGTGTGTGTGTGTGTGTGTGTGTGTGTATGTGTCGGGGGGGTTGGTGGAAGTTGTCAGTTAGCATTCAGATTCTGAATAGTGGGTATAATTTAAGCATTGGAGATCTAGTGGCATAGTGCTGCAAGTAGGGAGCAGGAACACTTTTTTAGTCCTGTCATGTTGCCCATTCATTACAGCTATACATTCAAAAAGCTGGTATGCTTTAGCAAGGTAATTACTGGGTAAAAATCATCATATGGAAGTGCAGTAAAACTTGTTTTTTGCAAAGAATGCTTTTCATGGTTATTTTATGTGTTTGTTTCAGTGTTCTTACTTAGGTGTATCTATGCAATTATTTTAAATATTTTCTTACAATGTTGAGGATTTGGTCTTTGTGCCTTTGTAGTTTTTCGTAGATTTTTTTGCAGTCTCCTTTCAGAGCTGGAGTTTTTCATACAGACACACACACACACACACACACATACACACACACACACACACACATATATATATATATATAAATAAAACTTCTATTTAAAACAATAAAATAATAAATAAAGTAAATAAAACTCGCAGGGACCAAACAGTTCAATTAAGCTTTCGCTCTTATTAGTTGAAAGAGCTTCTTCAGAATAACCAATTTTTCAAACACATACAGTATAATTCAGAGTAAATCACATGTAAGTACAGTAACCAATGAATTAAATCAAAACATTAGTACAGAGACCAATGAAATATCAATATAACATTCAAACAGTACCAATGAAATAGTATAAAGTGTGAAACTAATAGAACAAGTAGAATGTTTTTTTGGTGATTGGGAATGTTACCTAGAACTAAGGGAACTTAAGTGGCAGTTGCTTTTGAATTCAGAAGCATTCCCTGGGTTGAATGAAAGTGTCAACATCAAATGTGTTTTAAAATGGAACTCTTAGGAGCGGTGTATTTTACCCTTATGAATATGCATTCCATGTACATATATACATATTCATATTAGTTTCACACTTTATACTATTTCATTGGTAATGTTTCAATGTTATATTGATATTTCATTGGTCTCTGTACTAATGTTTTGATTTAATTCATTGGTTACTGTACTTACATGTGATTTACTCTGAATTATACTGTATGTGTTTGAAAATTTGGTTATTCTGAAGAAGCTCTTTCATCTAATAAGAGCGAAAGCTTAATTGAACTGTTTGGTGCCTGCAAGTTTTATTTGCTTTATTTATTATTTTCTCTTCTGGTGTATGGTTTTTGTTGTATGTATATATATATATATATATATATATATATATATATATATATATATATATATATATATATATATCTTTAGAGAAAATCTGCAATGTTTGATGCAAGCAAATGATGTTCAGTTAAAATTGAGCCTAACAAGGGAAAAACACACACACAAAAAAAACAGGGTCCTAGAAGAAAGCGCCAGTCAGAGTTCACTTTCCTGTGGAAGTTCTAGTGAGGAAAAAATACAAACATATGTTTATAAAGCCAACAAATAGCCTGTCAACATGAAGAATTTTAAATATAACAGTGGGAGGTTACAGATGGTCGAAATCTCATAAAATGTGAGTTGTGACACAACTAAATCTGAGTCTCTGGTGTCACATTGGTGAAGTAAAGGAAAAAATTCCCGAATATGACTCAGAAGATCTGGGTTCAAGCTCAAGCACTTAAAGATATGGCAGGGAGGATTGCCATGCCCATCCTGGGGAGAAGGTGTAGTTCCTGTCCAAATCATGCCATTGTTTCTAAGATGGAGGGTAGGAACAGAGATGAATGATGGCTAGTGGGACAGAGCAAGGGTTATGATGGATTGGTTACCCAAAATGGTGATAGCAGCTCTTGTCAGCTGCACAAAGTATTGTGTATTGATGCAGAGTTATAGATTGTGCCTAAAATGCCTTAATTGTCCATGGCACCACCCAAGGGTGTTACAGTCTTCATAAGAAAATAGCTCTCAATGCCAAGATGCTGACAAGAGCACTAAGTTTTCCAGTGTTTACCTGGGATCTGGCCTCTAGATGACTGTCATCTTAGGGGATCAGAAAGAAAGATCCTACACACTTATGGAATGAATAGACTGCAGTCTAATAAAGGGTATATCAGTGGTCAACAGGGATGCAAGAGCATCTAGAAATTAAAGGAAAAGTAAAGAAAAAAGCCTGAGTCTTTGAAAAAAAATGAAGTGACAGTAATTTACAGAGTTAAAAGCCAGAGACAGAAGATAAACTTGGAATGAATACTTAATTGCTACCCAGATATGCAAAAGTAAAAAGTCAGAAGATCTTAGTAGACTGATGAGAGGCAAGGGTGGAAGATGAAAAGAGAGAAGAAAATGGGATGGGAGTATAGGATGGCAAATTACGAGGAGGCCATATTAAACCAGAGACGAGGCAGTAGGTGGTGGGATGCCTAACTCAAAAAGATCGCTTGAAAATCCAGTTAATATCAGCTTAAAGGAAGGAAGGCAAGGGAAAAGTGTGTGGGATCAGTTATGAAGGTGGGGTGGTTGGCAGCCAGTGTTGAAAATCAATATAGCTGAATGAAATGTTCTTTGATTTTAAGCAAACAAGCTTGTTTTAAATGAATTATGCCTGTTTTATAATATCAAATGCATCTATGCACAAAACGGAACACAAAACTGAAAATCTAATCTCATTAGAGCTGCAAATGTAAAAAAAATCAACAATAAAGCAGAAACATGAGTAAGTATTTAACTATATATGCTAATAAAAACTCAGCATTACAGCTGAAACACTAATTCAATGATCTGAGCAAGATGTATTATAAAAACATCCACAAATACAACTCAAAACAAAATTTATTCTCAGGACCAATATTGTATAACAAGTTCTGTTCCTGCGGGATAATTACAGACCTGCACCTTTGAAGAAGTCCATTAATAAATCCCAGGTGCTTGCACAGGAGATGCTCAAACCTCTCCAACAGAAGTTCTATCTTAGCTTTCCATTCTTTAGTGCTAAGCAATTTTTACCATATGATCCAAAACCCAACCCAGTTTTAAGATAAGGAACATTTGGAATCTACTTGGGATACTATCCTAAATACCTAAAATTTCTAGTCATGCCCTAACTCAGCAGCATTCACTCTGTTTAACATCTGTAGCAAATATGCCAATTAACCCTGCACCAATGAACGTTCCCAGAACATGTGCATAAATTATTGTCTCTCTTTCTCTTGGCAACATCTCACCCACTGATTATTTAGTTTTGTTCTCATCTTTAATTCTTTTATTGGGGGTAAGAAAGCTTCCATAAATCATCTTTATTTACTGATCCCTCTACTGGGGCTACTGAACCACTTTCCAGACTTTCTTGTATTCCTCTGTATTCAAAGAAACTTGTTTTTCTTTCTTCCATCTGCCCATCATGACATTTCACAGCCGTCACCCTAGCCTCTCACATATCTCTATAAATTAAGACTGCTTTAACAGACAGCATTACTCCATTTCTGCCATAAGAATCCTATGGGATATTTCTGATGGTTGCATATATGGAGGCCATACTTGCTCAATCTAAATATACGTTAACCATTCTTGCTCCTCAACATTTGGACTAAGTAGGAGTTGATCCCAAACAAATATCCCTTTTTCCTCATCCAAAACTCCATAGAGCAACTACCAGTGCAGCTCAAGAACTTGGGGTGAAGCTAAATAGAATTAGTAGGTCAGCTCCCCCTGACAAACTACTTACCTCTATACATTAATTGTATAAAATTCAGATCCACTCCTGCAATACAGTATGGTGGTACTTCTATTTCCATTGTCTTTGCTAGCTTTTTCTTTCCAGTCCTTAGAGGACTGTCTGATAAAAATTATTCAATTTAAAGGTAATAGCATCCCTGGTTATATACATAAACCTTCACCACCACCCCAAAAAAAAAACATTTTGGTATATAAAAGCTGGTAAGGAAGAGATACTTCTTCCCAAATAATGTAATTCAAAGTTGTTTATGAACTCTTACAGAGATTCTAGGCTTGGGAGATTTGCAAAATCAGTATGTTTCTGAGTAATTGCATGATTATATGAATGTTGCCCAGCTTGAGTAGCAGGCCCTTCATCTTTGCAACTAGCCTACTAAAATGTTCTTAAATTGTGTTATCAATAGAATGGCCAACCATTAAGCCTAGATACTCGGAGACCTCAACTATTGCACTATTCCCAATAGCCACCTCAAATTCAGATTCTCAATGGTGAATCAATGCCTGCTTTGTAAAATTACAAGTCAGGCCTGAAACCTTGCCAAAAGTCTGAAAAATGTATAAAACCCCTCCTAACACTTTAGGCAGGTCATAGGAAAATAGCATAGACAGTCATCAGCAAACAGATAAATAGAACTAATTACTCCTTCTGAATCAACATTTATCTTGAGAAATGCTTTAACTTGAAATGTCAGCTCCACTATAACCAAGAGAATGAACTGAGGGATAGGGAACAGATTTGCCTTCTGACCCTCCCAATGCCCCTTGTCTCTGTGAGACCTCCATTCACAATTACCCTAAAAAAAAGGCATGGTATAAAGGTTTCTCATCTAGTTTTATTTGATTTATTTGATTTTAAATTTGTTTACCAGGGTAACACACTGATTACAACTGAACATTTCAAGTGCTGCCCAGGTAGTTCCTGAAATAATCCCCACAATTCCTGTGTTCTAAAACCTTGAAGAGAAAAATCCCAAAACACAGAATCAAAGGCCTTTGTGAGGTTAAAGAAGACAGTTCTGGCATTCTGATGGAGTTAACTATACTTGCTCAGATAGACTGCCAGATGCCACCAGTTATCTGATATATCCCTACCATTCAGAAATCTATTCTGACCCTGTCGATCTAGATTTGGTAACAGAGCCTCAGGTCCAAGAGTGAGAGTATTAGAATTATTTTTTACCATTTCTAATTTTCTACTTTTCAATCATTACCTCTGCAGCAGTTAAAATCTGTACTGTAGAAATCGATGACCATAATCATTGCCTGGTTGTATTCCAGACTGGGATATCCATGAAAGTCTTGGGAATTGAAGATCTGTGCCAGTGCTTTCCATAGGTCTTATTCACCCCATTTATTATATATTATTTATTTTATTTGTCCTTTGTTAACCAGGTTAATCCACTGGGCTGGAGGCCCATTTTCAATGGAGTCCCGAGGAGAAAAGCTCCATAAACACATAATAAAAAAGATGATGCCAAAAAATAATACACATATACTGTATCATAACAAAATTAAGTTACATTGCAAGTTTAAAAACATAAAATAGAGCAAGATAAAAAGACATTTGAGTAACAACATTAATGCCTTGTGAGCAATTATTAAAAGTATTGAGAAAGCTCCACAAACACAAGATAAAAAAGATGATGCCAAAAAATAATGTTCATATATCACAACCATACCAAGTTACACTGAAAGTTTAAGAACATTAAAAAGGGGCAAGATGAAGAGACATGTGAGTAACAACATTAATGCCTTGTAGAAATTATTAAAAGTATGCATTTTGTGCATGTACAACAACAAAATGATAGAGGTCAAGTTGGTGGAACAAAATAAAAATCTAGTAAGTGGAGTGCAGAGGCGAGTGAAGAAATAATTGAACAGACAGATAATAGCAAATAATGGCAGCTGTGTCAGTTATAGTGGGTAGGGAGGTGGTAAAGTTAGATAGAGTGCAGACAAGAAAATGAGGAGGAAAGAGTTGGGGTAGCTAGGGAAATAAGAAGTAAAATAGGGGGCAAAGTTTGGAGGAAAGTTTATTTTTTAAGAGTGCTCAGTGGTGTAGCTATGGATCCACAGAATTGTAAGTATATATAATGTATGAAGGGAATAGTTCTGGCGTGGTAGTGGGAGATTAGGGTGGTGGCAGTTGCAGGAGGGATAGTTGGCTAGATATTTGTTCAGTTCTTTTTTGAAGAGGAGTGAAGACTGGATGTGTCGTATGTTATATGGGAGTTTGTTCCAGGTTTGAAATATGGAGCATTTATAAAGTAACCTGCCTACAGTTTTGTTGGACTTGTAGGTGTTCAGTAGTGCTTGGTCAGTGCTATGGAGAGATCATGCAGGTTTGTAGAGGGATAGGAGGCTGGACAGTGAGGGACAGTTTTCAGGTTTGTAGAAAAGAGGATATGCAGTTTGTAGCTGTGAAAGTTGAAGTAGTTGTAGGTACTCGAGCCACTGAAGTTTTTTTAGTGTGAGGCAGTGATGGGATTTGTAGGGGAGATTACAGGCAAATCTGACTATCTGGTTGTAAGTTTGTTCTGGTTTGGTTAGGAGATTTTCAAACTGGTAAGAAACAACAAATTTAAACACTAAAAAAGCAACGAAGGTACTGGAGAACATAAACAAAAGGCTTTAATAACGTGAAGCGCTTTTCGTCCAGTACAATGACTGGACTTCATCAGACAAATAACAAAAACACTACATGTCCTTTTATACTTAGTTAAAACCATGTGGTTAACAAATCACATAAATCGATCAATTAAACATTGTCAGTTGGTCATTATTATATACTAAGTAATACTAAGCAGCCTTAAAGATATATACCTAAAAATGTACTAACATACCAGTGTTGAATCTTTAAAACAACAAACATTTATGCAAATTTCATGCTAATAAAATTAATATATAAGGAAATAAATATAAATATAAATATAAAAATAATAATCAAGTAACCCTAAAATACTAAATGCATTCATAAATAATTCCTATATATAAATATACACAAAAAATACATAAATATGTACCCAATTCATGCGTATGTAATTAATTATAGTAGTAAAGTATACTTTTTCACTATCCTATGGTTATTAAAAAACACTTAAAATAATCTAAATTAGATTTCATTTTATACATTTAAAACAATTTACTAAATCTAAATACAAATACTGTAACAAGTTACTAGATAAAGGGCAAATGTTAAAAACCTAAGGAAATTCACATATACAATGGAATGTGTCACCAAGTAAAATAACCATCATCTATTTAAACTCCTCAATTTCAAAAACAAGAGATAGAACAAGTGTCATTCAAACCTTGGTAGTGATAAGAATTTAATTTGAATTGCCACAAAAGTTTTAGTTTTTCTAAAACCCAATTGTTAGGACCACCCTTTAGTTGAGATACAACTTGGTCTATTATCCTAAAGTTAAAACTATGTGAAGGGTAGTTAGTGATGTGTCTAGCTAAGGCATTTTCAATTTTGTTTTTCTTCATTGCATATAAATGTTCGTAAACACGTTCTTTAAATTTTCTCTCCGTCTTCCCTACATAGTAAACTGGGCAACTAGAACACTGGGCTAAATAAACCACCATTTTGGTATTACAGTTAAGCCTTTTCTTTACAGAATATGTGGTTCCTTCTAAAGAAAATTTCTGGCCAGTAGCGATGAATCTGCAAATATTGCAAGACTCACACTTATACATACCCGGGTTACTGACTTCCATGGGAATCGGTTTCTCTAATAATTGTTTTAAATTATTTCCTTTCCTGAAAATTATTTTTGGGGTCGACCCCACTTTATCCATAATAGACTTATCATTAGTTAAAAAAACCTCTGATTTTTCATGACAGACTTTCTAATCTCTACTGCGTCAAGACTGTACGTCACAATAAAACTAATGTTATATTTATTAGCATTAGTTGGGGCTACATCCAAAGTAGTTACTAAGCCAACCGCATTAACATTACACATATCTTCTCCAGATGGGTCTATTATGGTTAATAATTCATGTGGTAGACTTAGAATTGGTTTATAAATCCCTACTGAGCATTTCTATGTAACTTCAGTTAATAAGTCCTGGACCAATAGTTCAGGATAACCTCTCATAAGGAATATTTGCATAAGGAGATCACATTCTGCCTGAAAGTCACAATCCTTAGTAACTATCCTGGCTGCTCGAACAAACTGACCTTTAATGACCGAGCGTTTTTGACTAAGTGGATGAAGGTTTGAAAAATGAAGGAATGTATTAGAATATGCTTCTTTCCTACTATAATTAATTACATACGCATGAATTGGTTACACATTTATGTATTTTTTTGTATATCTATATATATATATATATATATATATATATATATATATATGTATATATATATATATATATATATATATATATATATATATATAAATGTATATATATATATATATATATATATATATATATATATATATAGGAATTATTTATGAATGCATTTAGAATTTTAGGGTTACTTGATTATTATTTTTATATTTATTTCCTTATATATTAATTTTATTAGCATGAAATTTGCATAAATGTTTGTTGTTTTAAAGATTCAACACTGGTACATTAGTACATTTTTAGGTATATATCTTTAAGGCTGCTTAGTATTACTTAGTATATAATAATGACCAACTGATAATGTTTAATTGAGCGATTTATGTGATTTGTTAATCACATGGTTTTAACTAAGTATAAAAGGACACGTAGTGTTTTTGTTATTTGTCTGATGAAGTCCAGTCATTGTACTGGATGAAAAGCACTTCACATTATTAAAGCCTTTCGTTTATGTTCTCCAGTACGTTCGTTGCTTTTTTAGTGGTTAGGGGATTTTCTTGGATGTGTGTGAATATAGGGGAAGCGTAGAGTAGGCAGGGGAGGTGATAGGCTTGGGCAAGTGAGGTCCTAGTGGTTTTAGTTAAGAATTTTTTGTATCTATATAGTAAACCTAGTTTTTGATTAGTCTTTTTGATGGACTGTAGGATGTGATGGTCAAATTTCAGTTGGCCATTAATTGTGATTCCTAGAGGTTTTGTAATGGAGTCTGCATAAATATTGGTGTCATCAAGAGAAGACAGACGGAAAGACGTTTTAAGATGGGATAAAGATTTGAGGAGGAAAAGGAGGAGTTTGTTTTTTTTTGGGGGGTTAAGGATTAGTTGGTTGTCAGTTAGCCAGTGTTCGATGATATTAAAGGAAGTCTGTGTGAGAGAGTGCAGGTCAGTGGGGTTGTCAGAGAGGGTGAATAAGGGTAGAATCATCAGCATACTGGATTAGTGAAGATGAGGTACAGACAGAGT
Organism: Protopterus annectens; assembly: GCF_019279795.1. Taxonomy (NCBI): domain Eukaryota; kingdom Metazoa; phylum Chordata; order Ceratodontiformes; family Protopteridae; genus Protopterus; species Protopterus annectens. The sequence continues at coordinate 502,971,743 of NC_056748.1, forward strand.
GAAGATTGTTAGTGAAAATATTAAAGTGAAGGTGGCCAAGGATGGATCCTTGGGGGACACCAGTTTGGATAGGTAATATGGGTGAGTAGGAAGTCTGCCATTTAGCAGATTGTTGTCAGTTGTTGAGATAGCTGGAGAACCAGAGGATAGTGGAGGTGAAGAGGTTTAGTTTGGATAGTTTATATAGAAGATAAGGGTGGGAGATGGTGTTGAAAGCTTTAGAAAGGTTGACAAAGACACATGATACAAGTTTATTGTTGTCTCTTGTCATTTATAAATTTTGAGGGTAAGCCATCTAATACTGGAAAATTATTAGACTTATGTATGTAAAGTGCAATCTAGCTCTGAATAGGTGATCAGTTTATTAAGAGATTCTGTTCACAGCTGAGCTAGTTGGGCTCACATGAGTTGCAGAGAAGTTCCATGAAGAGAGACTGTTATATTTTAAATAAGGCTACAGAGATACACATAAAAGTACAACATAGGTTCATAGGTAGGTACTAGGTTATTGGCCCTAGGGCCTATACAAGCCCAGCACAAAAGTTACCCTGGCTTTTGCCACCCTAGAAAATTATTTTCCTGTGCCACTGTCGAGCAGAGCCACAGAAGTGATCCCCGGGGTGAATTTCCTATTTCCCATCCAATCATCAAGATTTTTCTTGAAGAGTACTAATGAGGAGCTTGGTTTGATATAGATAAGTAGTTTATTCCAGAGTATGGGAAGTCTCTGGGACAGGAATGTATCCCTCCGGCATGTCCTGTTTATTGTGTTGACAAGGTTTAGGTCCCTAGAACATGTAGCTCAGAGGGATTGGGACTTCTTTACGTGGAGCATGTCCAACAACTCTGGGCTTGACATAGCTTTGTATGTTAGGCAGAGATCACCTCTGATTAGGCGATATGCGATGGAGTAAAGCTGGAGTTTTTTGAGACGGTCTGTGTAGGGCATCTGTTTGAGGCCGGTAATCCTCTTTATGAGGTATTTCTGCGGCCTTTTCAGTTGTTGTAGATGTCTTGTGAGGTACATACCAAAAGGGGCATTGTACTCTATAAAGGGTCTAATGAGTGATGAGTAGAGGGGAACAATGACCTCTTTTTTTCTGGATGAGAAACCTTTTGTGATGAGGTGTGCCACATAGAAGGATTTCCTGACTACTGTGGTGATGTGATTATCAAAGGACAGACTACTGTCCACCTGTGTTCCAAGGTCTCTTATCACACTTTCGGTGTTAAGTATACTACCGCCTATGTTGTAGTTCATGGGTACAGAGTTTTTACCAAAGGGGATGACCATGCACTTTTTGGCATTGAGCTTGAGGCCATCGCTTTGACAACAGGCATCTGTCTCAGTGAGGCCCTTTTGTAGGATGTCCACATCATTAAGAGTTCTGATTATGGCTCCTAGTTTGCAGTCATCTGCGAACTTCATTAGCCAAAGACCTTCTGTGTTAGCCTGTACTTCAGAGAAGTAGATACCAAACAGGAGAGGACCCAGGACTGAACCCTAGGGTACTCTACTTGTCACTGGTCTGAAGTCGAATTTGGAGTCTGCTACTTTCACAGTGTGGATTCTGTCAGTGAGCCATTTGGCAACCCAGCTTGTGACATAGGGATTTATGCCTAGTTTAGTGAGTTTATCTATAATGCCAGAGTGGGGGATGGTGTTGAAAGCCTTGGCAAGATCTAGATAGGCTGTGTGAACCACCTTACCCTCGTCTACGGCTTTGGTGACTGCTTCAAAGAAGTCTATCAGGTCTAGGAGACATGATCTGCCTTTTACAAACCCGAACTGGGTGGGGTCCAGAGTTTGGAGATTACCAATGGCTTTGTTTATAAGTTCCATGATGATACGTTCCATGGCCTTGCAGACCAGGCTCGTCAGGCTAATGGGGCGGTAGTTCCCGGGGTCCATGGTGGCTCCCCCGTTGTAGAGTGGGATAACCATCACTGTGTGCCATTCAGAGTGCACAAAGCCTGAGGTGAGACTATGAGTGAACATGGTACTTAGGTGGGGTCCCAGTTCATTCTGTAGTTCATGTAGAATGCAGCCTGGGTTGTTGTCTGGTCCCATGGATGCTGTGTTCTTGGCTTTGAAGAGTGTGTTTTTTACCTGTGTAGCTGTGATTACAGGACCTTTGCATTATTCTGGTATATAGATGGGCCCTCTAGGGGGTGAGAGGGGGGTAAAGTTAGCACCGAACCTGTCTGCCAGGATGATGGCAATATCAGTTGGTTTTGTATATTTAGTGCCATTGTGCTGTAACTCAGAGCAGATCTGAGTGTTGCCATTGAGATTTTTGACATAGCTATAGAATTCTTTGTGGCTGTCTTTAGAATCAGTGGTGATTTTGTTTTTGTAACTAGCTTTGGAGGATTTTATTAGGGATCACAGCTTCTTACTGAGGCTGACCAGGGAGCTCCTCCACTCATGGGATTTTACTCTCTTTTGCAACAGTTTCTTCCTTCTGTTGTACAGTTTGTTTATGGCAGGGGACCACCAGATTGGCTTCCTTTTTTTGGAGGATAGCATCTTGGTTCTGTTTGGGATAGCACAATCCATGCACTTGTGTAACTGCTTATAAAGTGCAATTGTGTAGGATTCAGTAGTCGTAACTGTATTGTCCATCTGCATGGGTGTCATGAAGTTCACCACTTCTGTCTTAAGAAGCATGAAGTTGGCTTTGGAGAATTTTTTTTACCATGGTTTCCTTAATGGGGGGTGGGGGCAGGATGTGGATATCTAGGGTAATTAGCTTATGGTCGGATCGGACCAATGAGACGTTGACTTCAGGTGTGGAACACCGGTCACTCATGTTGGTAATGACTAGATCTGGGATATTGTTGCCCCTGGTGGGGATGTGGATAAGTTGATCCAGGGCATTGGAGTTTATGAATTCCAGAAAGCGTTGAGCAAAGGAGTTGGTACATGAGTAGTTTTCCCAGTTAATGGTGGGGTAGTTGAAATCGCCCATTATTAGGGTGTTTGGTTGAACCCTAATATTTTCCAGTACATCAAGAAAAGAGGAGTGGGAATCCTGGTGCATGGTGGGGAATCTGTAGCAAGCTACAATTTGGATTGCAGTTTTGCCCAGAGTTAGTTGCACTTGGATAACCTCGGTTGCATTATGCTGAGCAACTAGCCTGGAGGTGTGGATATCCTTAATGAATATGGACACACCTCCACCTTTGGTGTTCCGGTCCAGGTTACATGGCCGAAAAGTGTGGTATGAGTTATAGCCTGGTAGTGTAGGGTGCTCTCTGGAGCCTTGAACCAGGTCTCAATCACTGCACAGATATCAATGTTCTCCATTTTAAGGAGTGCCTCGAGTTTATGCATTTTGAGATTTAGACTTCTAGCATTGAGTAGCATCACCCTCAGTTTTTGCTTGTCTATTCCTGTTATGGTAGTGAATTTGTCATTTGAACCTTGCCTAAAAAAGGCACTATAGGGGTGGCAAGAACCTTAGCCAGTATCCGGAATCCCAGGGGTGACAGGTACAGGCCATCTCTGGCAAGGCATCGTGGTCTGTCAACCATGTCATCCTAGGCAGACAGATACTGGATCCCTTTAGAATGACACCTGAAGCTTAGCCAATTGTTGAAGTCAATAATTTTGCCCTTGTACTGCAGTATCATTCTGGGTGATGGCAGAATGCTACTCAGGGCTAGGGTCATACCTGCCTGGGCTACAAGATCGGAGAGCTCTTCCATGTCTCTTTTCATGTAGTCCAAGGAGGTACATCTCAGGTCGTTCACACCAACATGTACAATGACAGAGTCATATTTGTACTTGTTGTGGAGTGACCTGAGTGCATGGGTTATGTGGCAGATCCTGACACCTGACAGGCAGCTGACAGTAACCTTCTCCTTGTTTAGCCTGGTGAGTAGGACATCAGTGTGCCTGACTATAGAGTCACCTATGACTAGTATGTTGGGTACGTTGTTTTGCCTTATTGGCTGTGGTTGAGTGGCATACTGAGTCTGCGGGCTATGTGTCATTTGGGTTGTGTTGGGGGTGGAGGTTGCTTGCATTTCTGCTTTGGGGGTCTCTGTTGCTCTAGCAGATTATTACTGAGAGCCTCCGTGAATGTTTTTGTGTTTCTATGTGTGGATTTTGGTGGTGCAGATTAAGTGAGACTATGTGATGAGTGTGGTGTGGTGCAAGTGTTTACCTTCTCCTCTTGACTGTCAAGTTCAGTCTTGGTTGGACATGCCTCTCTAAGGTCATCATCCCCAGCTATAGTGGGTCTGGACTGAGTACTAAGCATTGATATGGCTGTCTGAGGGAACCAGATTTGAAAAAAACAGGCTGTACATTTAGCACTGTCTTCTTGTTTCAACTACAATTTTTAAAATAGATAGTCCTTCTTGTTTCAGCTACAATTTTTAGAATAGGTAGTCCTCCCCTGCTGGCCTCACAGCATGTTTGTCCACTTACTGTAATTGTATTATTTTCAACTATTTGTTTTGCTGCGTGATTGTACATACTATAAATGCATTTTTTCAACAATCTGTTGTGCATTGTATTAATAATTGCTTCATGAGAATTATTACTACTTGTGTGTACTTCTACTTTTGAGTTGTTTAAAGTGTTCATTGTTTAGTAGTGTAACATATTTTCTACCTGACGTGCATTATTATGCAGTTATGCTTTATGCAAATGTTTGCAGCTGTTCAGTGTGTACTTCTATGCAAAAAATACTTGCCTCAGAACTGTTCTAAATGATATCTGTTTAAGTTAGTAGCCTCTGTATTCTGCTGAGCTGGAGTATGTTTGTGTAGGTACTATCTCTCACTGTATGTACCGGAGGCTGTGTATCTTCATTAAGTACAATTTATGGAGTTGCTGACTTAGGTTTAGCGACACTGACTTTGTCTATTTTTTTATGCCTTAAGGTGCCTAGAGATTTGCTGTAGCCAGTAATACATATTTCATATATGTTGCATTACATTGATTCCTACAACTGAAATAATGTCTACAAATAATACTACTGTGTTTATTTAGTTGACTGCTCTTCTACATAGTTACTGTTTATTTTTCTTCCTGTTTTTTTACCATTATCTTTCCCTCTGGCTCTTTTCCTTAGCTCTAAATGGCTGTGCATTCCCAGCATTCATGACACTGCTACAGCACCTTTTACTGCATAAAAATCCAACTCTGTGAATCCTAAAAGATATCAAGAATTTATGCTGCCCTGAAGAACCAAACACTATTATATGTATGTTTAACCACATAAAAGTTATTTTGAAAGTTACATTTTATGATAACCATTAACTTCCTAATACAAATGCCTGAGGCAGCAGCAGGGATTTTTTACGCTATTTCTTCCTCCTGCAATATTATTACAGTAGCTTGCACATGGTACTGGATTATATTTTTTCTTCTAGTCCCTATAGAAATTTGATTGGTCACCAGACGTCTTTTGGATGTTATATCTTTCCTAGAGACTCCCTTCCCAACTTACATATATCTTGTTTCACTTTTTCCATCATTCTATTTAACCATAGCCCTCTTACTATATAATTTTTTTTAGGCTGCCAGCTGCCCATACAAAGGCAGTTTCAGTAATATCTACAATAACAAGTGTTATATCTTAATGTACAAACAAATGTACTACTAAGCAGCCAATAATTCAGAACAACTGATTGTTTTAACTTGCACATACCTGGAATTTGTCTCTTCCAGTTCCATTCACCCTTTGCTACACTTGGGATCACTCCAGTCTCCTACCCTACCTCCATTCCCACACACCCCAGTCTCCTGACCTTTATACCTTACTAGCCACTCCCCTAAGTCTCACTCTCACACCATTTTTGTTTCTATATAGCAACTCCACTTCTCACTCTCTTCAATCCACATCATCATCTACCTTCACTCCACAACGCCTCACTCACACAATACCCAAATTGTACAATCTCTTCAGGCTACATCGTTAGGAGTTTCGATTATGGCTCCTAGTTTGCAGTCATCTGCACACTTTGTTAGCCAAAGACCTTCTGTGTTAGCCTGTACTTCAGAGAAGTAGATACCAAACAGGAGAGGACCCAGGACTGAACCCTGTGGTACTCCACTTGTCACTGGTCTGAAGTCGGATTTGGAGTCCGCTACTTTCACAGTGTGGGTTCTGTCCATGAGCCAGTTGGCAACCCATCTTGTGACATAGGGATTTATACCTAGTTTAGTGAGCTTATCTATAATTCCAGTGTGGGGGATGGTGTCAAAAGCCTTGGTGAAATCTAGATAAGCTGTGTGTACCACCTTACCCTCATCTATGGCTTTGGTGACTGCTTCAAATAGGTCAATCAGGTTTAGGAGACATGATCTGCCTTTTACAAATCCGAACTGGGTAGGGTCCAGAGTTTGGAGATTACCAATGTCTTTGTTTATGAGTTCCATGATGATACGTTCCATGGCCTTGCAGACCAGGCTCGTCAGGCTAATGGGGTGGTAGTTCCCAGGGTCCATCATGGCTCCCCCTTTGTGGAGTGGGATAACCATCATGGTGCACCATTCAATGGGCACAAAGCCTGAGGTGAGGCTTTGATTGAACATAGTACTTAGGGAGGGTGCCAGTTCATTCTGTAGTTTACGTAGAACGCAGCCTGGGATATTGTCAGGTCCCATGGATGCTGTGTTCTTGGCTTTGGAGAGTGTGTTTTTTTACCTGTGCAACTGTGATTACAGAAACTTTGCATTCTTCTGGTATAGAGATGGGCCCTGTAGAGGGTGAGAGGGGGGGTAAAGTTAGCACTGAGCCTGTCTGCCAGGATGTTGGCAATATCAGTTGGTTCTACATATTTAGTGCCATTGTGCTGTAACTCAGAGCAGATCTGAGTGTTGCCATTGAGATTTTTGACATAGCTATAGAATGCTTTGTGGTTGTCTTTAGAGTCAGTGGCAATTTTGTTTTCGTAACTAGCTTTGAAGGATTTTATGAGGGATCTCAACTTCTTACTGAGGTTGATCAGGGAGTTCCTCCAGTCATGGGATTTTACTCTTTTTTTGCAACAGTTTCTTTCTTCTTATAACTGCTTATAATATGGATGATATCTCTTGATCCTTAAGGGAACAATGGTTGAACTTGGCTAGGCTTGTAAGGGATCTAGGGCCATTAGCCTAGTAACCTTCTATGAACCTGTGAGCGAGCACCCCTTCCTTACCTCCTCCCAGTTAACTGTTTTAGAGTTTCTCATCTTAAACTTGCCTGCTTCTCTATCATTAAATTTCATCTCCTACATGTAGACTATTTGTGTTCCCTCCCTCCTATTCTTCTATTGCATCCTAATACTTCTGATGGAATTAATACTATCCACAATGTTCCACAAGATTGTATACTCTTGTTAGGTCCTTTTCCCACTAGCCATGAGATAATGTAGATCCCATATTAATATAATTTGCTGAGCCCTCCCCCAGAAAAATCCAAGGACATCCCCAAGCTATAAGCAATCCCTTGGATACACAGGCGGCACCTCCTCCCAATAAGTAGAGTCCCCAGTGGCTATTTAAACATCTAATAGACCTCTATTTGAATTGTATAACTTCCCCCTCTCCCCAGCAACATGTCTGGCACCCTCAGTTGGGTCAACATTCAATTTGTTTGATTAATATAGGTATAAAGTAAAGTAAAAGCCTAGTAGTTTAAAGTAGGAAGTAATCATATAATAACTTACAAAAACAGTGAGCATATTAGAATTACCTCTTATCCTTTCTACTTTTCAGTCATTAGCTCTGCAGCAGTTACAATTTATAATGTAGAAACTGAAATAATTACTCTAATGATTCTTTCTTCAAAAAAATATATCTGAATATACATAAATAACCACCACCATCACCAAGGTAAATGCAGTAGCTGATACAATGATTAAATATCTTAAATGAGACTTTAAATACAGTTAGCAAAATGTTTAAATATAAGTTTCTTGTGACCCTCTCCATTAAATCTAGTAACGGGATAGACAGGATCTACTAAGGGAGCAAGAAGGGTATTCAGTACAATCATAATATCAGCACACTATTTTAAAGTAAATAATACAATCAAGATGAGATTAAATTGGGTTAAATTCAATTATATTAAATTATATTTCCTTCTCCTAAACTAACAGTTAATAAATTATTCTCCAAGACAGTGTTCTGATGTAATTAATCCTGAAAGTTATGCAATTTAAGTGACTAATATGCAGCAGGCAAAGGCCCAATGTCCACTGAACACATAAAAAGAAGAGAGAGATTAGATGTAGATATTAGCAGAGATTTCTTGACTACCACGTTATTTCAGTTACTTGCCACACTTTTGTCTAATTTGTTATGTCCTTTGGCAGTCCAACAATGCTCATTGGCAGAGTCCAAAGATGCTAAAAGGATTTCTGACCAGATCTTTCCACTGAATATACTGGTTTTCTTTGGAGAAGTATGGAAATCCAGAGATCTGTGTAACTTTCTGGGAGCTTGCCTGCACCTCTTACAGTACTCAAGTCCCTGTGGACCTGTTTTGAGCTCCTCTTGGATGCAAATTTTCTTCCATCAGCTGCCTTGTACCCCATTACTGCCAGCTGGTTGTGGTGCAGAGAAAAGGTTGTGTTTGTTGGCAGAGTCAGCCTTGGGAGAAGGCACTCTTCTGGATCTGGAAGGATTTTTATGTGTGGACTAGAAGATTTACCTGGAGAGACTGGCCTCTGATATTTGCTATGCACCATATCCCACTCCATTTATTTGTCAGTCCAGTAGCCTGCCTCTATTACACCCTCCAAGCAATTAATTTGTGACTGTGCACTGTCCAAAACACAAGCCACTTCCTTCGCTTCAAAACCATGCTGCTTCTGTCTCTTTCTATCATCAATACCACAGGTTAGACTAAAATTTACTTATACCATGCCAGCCATCTCTTTTCTGCAGGGAAGTAGAACCTTCTTTAATATAAACACACACACACACACACACACACACACACACACACACACACACACACACACACACACACATTGTAATACTGAATTAGATTGACAATAGCTATGGTTGACATCTGTTTAGTTAGCACAATTTGGTTGGTTAAACTGATGGTCACTAAATATACGAGACTGCACAGATATCAGGGTTGGGAAATTTGCCCTTTCTCTAACATCATGTGATCCTGAAGTTAGTATACATAAGTAGCAGGTGGTGTGGGCGGTGCATTTATAAAGCTTTATTTTTGCATGTGCCAAGTATGTTGCTCGGTATATGTGTAGTAGATTGTCAACATTTCTTGGACAACATTGTAAACATTGATGTGTGGGTCATTCGACATTTGTTAATACACCCACAGATATATATGTATATACAGGGTTGGGGAGTATACCCTTTCTCCATGTTTGTTTGAGCTGAGAGTTAGTCTATATAATTAGCAATGGATTCAAGGGGTGTGTGGGTGCTTTCCCACTGCAAAAAAAAGATGTTTATATATTTTTTAACTTAAAATTTTGCATTCGCCGAGGCTGTTTCGGAGCATATGCAAAGTTGTGCGTCAGTATCATTTTCAACACTGGGTGTATTCAGTCCCCAGTAATACACCTATCTATGCATATATCTATCTATATATACACACATATATATATATATATATATATATATATATATAGAGAGAGAGAGAGAGAGAGAAAAAGGGAGAGATAGATACAAGTTTTAAATAATCTGCAATGAAATACGTCTTCCCCCAGCTATACTGAATAATCCAGTCCCTAGTTGTGACCAACAGCAATGTGATGAGCATGTGCCTTTGAGTAGCTAATCCATTCCTTATCTAGAAATCCAACCTAAAAGATACCAGTCAGAAAACATGTAAACAGAAACTGTCACTCCACCATGCATAAACAAAAAGAGTGCTAAATTCTGACATCAGTGCGTGGGGTCATACTGTTGAATCTAAAGGTTTGTCTAACCTAAGCAAGAATAGTGCCCAGTAACCATCAAGACATAAAAGGGGGAACAGACATATATTCAAGAAAATAAATAATACTATTTTGCTTCTGGTATATGTGCACCTGAAGCTCTGGGGAGAAGAAATCCAGAAATAAAAGAGATTAGATGATACAACAGCAGCTGGGCACCAGGTCATGATGCTCAGTGTTCAATCAAGTAGCGGGTAATGCTGAATAAAAGAAGTATGACAAGGTTTAAGGGTAGGAGTGAGTAACTACTATCTGTCCAAAGGAAATAACTGATAAAAATTGCCATAAGCAAATGGGCTCAAGAAAACATGAATCCTGAAGTGGGAAAAGAATAAACCAGTGTAAACAGGGCACACAAATAAGCAAAGGATGCAAGGGTGCAAGAAAACCCTATCCATCCAGAGGAGAGGGATATGGTGGCTCATCAATGCATCTTAAAGTTCAAGGATAGGCAGAGAGAGGCTGAGAAAGATAGGGAGACAGAGACAGAGATGGACAAGAGAGACACAGAGGAAGAAAGAACAGTTAAAAAAGAAGAATCACCAAGAAGAGGATTTGAGAAAGCAAGGATCAAACAGAAAACAATGTTTCAATCTAAAAGAGAAGAGGCTAGACGTGTGATAAAGATCAGAAGTAGGGAGGTCAAGCAGTGGAAGAGTGCAAAAAAGTGCTGATGCCATACAGCTAAATCCAGATCATGAGACTGTGTTTGTGTAAGAGGCTGGATAGAAAAGAAAAGAAAAGAAAAAAAGAACCCAGAGACTCCCCGGACTCTGGAATAGACTTCCCATACATGTCAAGCAGAGCGCCTCCTTGGCCCTCTTCAAAAGGAAGCTTGACGACTGGATAGGAGATAGGAAATTTACCTTGGGGATCACATCAGTTGCCCTGCTGGACAGGGGTCCAGGGAAGTAAATATTGTGGGAAGAAATAGCTAGGAAATTGTTATGGCTAGGCTTGTACAGGCCCCAGGGCCAATTACCTTGTACCAGCCTATGAACCTATGAACCTAAATGCTCAAAACAGGCTTGCAGGAAGAGGCACAACCAGCCAAGGGAAAGGGAGACCAGAAAACTAATACAAGTAAAACAAAGAGAAGTAAACTTAATGGATGACTGTGTGGGAACACTAATTCTAGGCAGTGAAACTGTGAATGTTTGAATACCAGACTGAATGGACAAAAGGTAAGGGAAAGGGGGAAGCGCAACAGAGCTCAGGGATGAGGAAATCTGAAACCTAGATGGTGGAGAAGGGATACACAAATAAGAAAAGGGTCCAAGAGGGTATGGGCCAAACAGAAGACTAGTCTCAAGTCAATTGAGTGCTTGATAAAGAGTGAGAGCAATGAGACTTGAAAGAGTAAGAATGTCAAAACACTAAGATACCATATCAGTAACTCAAACCATAATGACCACAAATGTAATAATAAGCCTGATGGAAATAAAGAGGAACAAATAGCAATGGAGGCTTGACTGGCTGGGGAGACAGGATCTGTGGCTCAGCTGAGAGGAGGGTGGAAGAACTGGAATGGTCAATAGATTAAAGAAAGAAAACACAAACCTGAGATATGCATGTATGTGTAGGGGTATGAAAAGTGAATGAACAGTGGGCTCAGTAATACCATCTGACTAAAACTATGGAAGGAATGGCTACTTGAAAATGGGGGAAAATATACTTTTATTTGAACTTGAGGGACTTTATCAAGCAAAAGCAGTTAAGGGATCACACCATGTAAAACTGCAGAACATGCAGATTAGAAGACTGAAACCTCCACCTGGGATAACAAACATAGTAGAAAAAGATAAGAATACTGTCACTTATCCGGTCAGGATAAAACAGACAAACAGCTGCAGGGTTGGTTCAAGCAGCTTTATTATATAAAAACACATTGGGCTTGAGGCTTAGTAACTTAAATTTAAATGAACTTATAAACATGATAAAAACTTAAAAATGACAACATTAACAAAAACAAAAATGCAGGAACAGATCAGACCAGAAAAAGGCTGTTCAAGTGATTTAATATAACACACACTAGTACCGCGGCTTTTCACCTTCAATGGATAAAGTGTAATGAAAAAACAGCCCTTTTTATAACAAACAAATCCAAACCACATTAATTACACTCAATTAACTTTTTAAATTTTCTTAAAGTGCCACCATTATATCCAAATACATATGCACATTACCACATATAAACATAAATATACATTTCTCAATACACATATTCTTTCTAACATTAAATGAATTACTACATTTTTTTTAAAACATTATTATTTTTAATATTTATTTTCAGTAAACCAATCATCCTGCTAATTCACCAGATTCACTTCAAGACTGAGACCCCTGGGAAATAATGTCCTATAATTTAGAATACATTTGCTCACTAATTCATTCAACTTCTTAACAATATCTCCCCTCTATCTAAAATCAGTTGTGCCAATACACTGAAAAAGAAAGAAACAGTGTTACACCCATGCTTGTTCACAAAATCTTCAGCAACTGGACTCCATATTTTTGTTGCGAATATCCCTCAAGTGTTCCAAAATTCTTATTTTAACAGCTCTTTTAGTTTGCCCTATGTACCACTTAGTAACATAAACTTAAATAAACTTATAAACAGACTGACTACTGCACTCATACATGTTAACACTTTGGCTGTTCACTCAAAATGGCATTGCTGCCTGTACGTGCTCTCTATTTATATGCAAGTGCCCTCACTTTGAAATGTTTCTTAAAGTTACAACACATGCTCTGTTTTACATCCTCCCTCTGTGAAATAAGTCATACACTGAAAATGACAACATTCATTGACATGTAATTGTACAGAAATGATCCTTTAACATGCAGTTATACAGAACTAATTCTTTGACATGCAATCACATAGAACTAAATATAAATAAAACAATCATGTCCAGATTGCTGTGTATTTTACACTAGGTACAGAAACATGACCTGATCATGTGACATAAAAATTAGAACTGGGTTTAGCAACAGGGACCATCTTTAATTAATGTTCAACTTCTGGGATATCTGGGACATCATTCGGAATGGGAATAGGTACTGAAACATGTCCTTCAACATGAACATCATCTGAATTGCTCTGAGATCTAGAGTCTGTATCACAGGTACAATGCTGAGATATCAATTCAGACACCAAAAGAAGATGCCTGTGATTCCTTCTGTACTCTATACCCTCAGATTCCACTAAGTAGGATCACGGCTCAGCACATGTACCTCTCACTTGACCAATTTGATCAAAACCTTTCACCGTTTGTATCCTCACTATCTCGCCTTCTTTCAATGGATGAAGAAGGCTGCTCATTTTATCATAGCTGGACTTCTGGAATGAATGCTTTTGAAATAGTTGGGCTTTGATTGCTCTGGTGTTCTTAGCATTAGGCACCAACAAAGTGGAACTGATAGGCAAGGTTGTTTTGGTTTGCCGAGACAGAGCCAAGTAAATTATCATGGGATATATTTCTGAGATTAAGCAAATTCAAAAAAATATCAGTATTGTCTCACTTTGACCTTTCTAGTAATTGCTTTGCACTTTGTACTGTACGCTCAGCCAGGCCGTTTGACTGGAAGTATTCCAGACTGCCAGTAATATGAATCAAGTCCCACTCTTTTGCAAATTTCTGAAATAACTGACTGTTAAACTGGGTACTGTTGTCAGAAATAACTTTGTGAGGACTACCATGGACTGAGAAGTGATGTCTCAACTTAGTAATAACAGTACTGGATGTTAGGTTAAGAAGCAGATCGAGCTCAAACCAGTTCAAATAAGAGTTAAGTAATTCTAATTGTTCCACTCAAATATATCAGTGGCTACTGTTGACCAAGGTAGTTCAGGAATCTGGCTTAGCTGAAGCGGCTGTTTTTGCAAATGTGGTTTAGTACTATTGCATACTGAACAAGATGAAAGCCCTTTATCACTTTATCAAAGTCTTTCGACAGAGAAGGCCAAAATACAAGTCCTCTTGCCCTTCTTTTGGTAGCTTCGGAACCTGGGTGGCCATGATGCAAAATCTGGATGTACTCATGTTGTAAGGAAGTAGGAATGACAACTTTAGGACATTTAAAAATGATACCATCTTCCATCAACATCTCATCTCTATAAGGAAAATAGGACTGCACTTTTGTTAGTACACAAGATTGCTTTGGTTGCCATCCAACATTGATGAAGTGGTTGAGCTTTTGCAAAACTGGATCATTCTTTGTATGTTCTCTTAGCTCATCAAGTCTTGTGGTAGAAAAATATGCACTTCCATAAAATTGATGTTAAAATTCTTTGTATCAAGCTTTTCTGTAGTATTTCTGGGTGATTTGGATAAGGTATCAGCCAGATAAAGAAGTTTGCCTTTTGTATAGACCATTTTGAAGTTCTACTTTTGTAATCTGAGCATCATTCTTTGTAATCTTGCTGGAGCTGTATATATAGTCTTCTTTAAAATAGTGACTAGGACTGATAATCAGTCTCAATCTGGATAGCTCAGCCATAAATATAATCATGGAACTTCGAAAATGGGAACTTATTACCAACAGTTACTTATCAATTTGAGCATACATCTCAATTTGGGTCAAAGTTCTAAATGCTCTTGAAGAGTAAATGCACCATGACCAAACTTTGAAGCATCACAGGAAAGAATTACTGGTTGTGGACATCACAGTATTTTAATGTAGGTGGACTGGCAATTTAATATTTAAGGTCATAAAATGCTCTCTGTTGTTGTTCTAACCATGACCAGCCCAACATGTTTGTGTGTCAGCTCTCTTAAAGGTGCTGATAATTCCAAGTCTGTTATAAACTTACCCAAATAGTTAACCATACCAAGGAAATGCTGTAAGGCTTGGACATTGTCTGGAGCTATCATCTCAAAAATGTCCATTTGTTTGGAAGGATCTGGTTATAAGCATGTACTGGCAAATAAATGACCTACATAAGTAATTTCTGGTAGTCCAAACTTACATTTCAGAGGACTGAGCCTTAGGTTCACTTCATGTACTCTGTCCAGAACGTTCCTGAGGTTTCTGTCATGCTCTGCTTTACCCTTGCCTCCAACTAGTAAATCATCTACTATTATAACACACGGATAACCTGAAACAAAATTGCTCCATTGCATGCTGAAAGACTTCACTGGCAGAATTTATTCCAAAAGACATTCTGAGAAATCTGTATCTACCAAACAGGGTACTGAATGGAGTCAGTAGTGAAGATTTACGATCAAGCATTACTTGGCAAAATTAACTCTTTGCATCTAAGACAGAAAAAACAGTGACATTTGGTATGAGGGTAGCAATCTCCTGGACTGTATGAATAGGATAGTGGGGCCTCTTTAATGCTTTGTTTAAGTTTTTTGGGTCAATACATATTTTGATTTCATCTGAGCTTTTCTTATGAGCAACTACCATGGAAGATACCCATTCTGTTGCTTCTGTGACTGGACAAATCACACCTTGTTGCACCATTTTATCTAACTGAACCTTGACTTTGTCCTGCATAGCTATCAGATTTTTTCTTGCTGGTCTGACCACTGGACTGACATCTGGGTCTAATTTCATGAAGTACACAACTGGAAGTTTGCCTAGCTTGTCTTCAAAAATATCAGCATACTCTGAGAAAATAGCATTGGTAAAACAGGAACTAGGACATGTGCTTATATTATGGACTTCTTTGGTAAATGAAAGCAGTCTCATTCTTAAACTGTCTCTGAGACCTAATAATGACTGCACAGGTCTTCTGACTATATAAAATTGCAAGCTGTAACTGTTCCCAAATGAATAGCATGAAAGCACTACTGAGCCTTTGGCTTGAATCTCTTCACCACCATAAGCAACAAGTTTCTTACAATTGGCCAAACTAAGTTATTCACCAGCTCTTACTCTAGCAAATGTTTCTACTAACATAACACTGCACTTTGAACCAGTGTCTACTTTGAGCTCTGTGGGTTTACCATTGATTAGGACAGTACAAAACACTTCATTCTGTGCCAACAAATCTACTGTCTTAACATTTCACCAACCACTGATACACCATCTACACAGAAAGTAGAATTGCAACTTTCTATATGATCAACTTGGTTTTATGAGTGATCGTTCTTAGTAAATAAATGAGGCTTGCTTCATTTACAAAACCTTTGAAAGTGGTTCCATTTGTACACTGCACTGATGGCCAAATGCTAAGCATTTCTCTCTTTTAGACTCATGACTGGCACCAAAATTATGACAGTTAACAATAAGACTTGACTTGGGTTTTGCTGACACACCCCTGTGCTGCACTGAGCATGTTTGTTTTACTGAGCTAGTCTTATAACTTGCTGGAAAGTTACGAGTAATCCCTGGATATCCTTCAGGGGCTGCAGCTGCCATGTGCTTAGGCCTGTTTCTGCTAGCCATGTGCTACATGCTGTCTACATTTGCTCTAGAGGTTGCTGATACCATGCTCTTATCACTTGCAAGCATATTTGTGTGCCTTTCTGCAAGCTCATGTATCTGACAAATCTCTGTAGCTTTGCTCAATGTTAAATCACTGGCATGAAGCAAAATCTTTCTGAGTGCAGAATTATTAACACCACACACAGGCCTGTCTTTTATCAACTCATCTTTCAAATCACCAAACCTGCATGTTTTAGCTTTGTTTCTTATGTCAGTAATATCAGCTAAAAAAGTTTCTCCTGGCTTTTGGTCTCTTGTATAAAACATGAGCCACTCCAATGTAACATTTGTCTGAGGGTTACACATTTCTCTAAATTTACATTTCAAGCACTCATGGTCCTCCCTTGATTCAGCCTGTACAACAATATGATGTTTTTCCCCTTTTCCTGCATACACTGCATACACAAATAAACGCTCTCTTTCAATAGCTTCTGACCCCACTAGGTTAAGCAAAATAAATGTCCTCGTAAATGCATCTTTATCATAAAAAGCTGCTTATATGAAAATATCGTACTCCTGCTCAGTGTCAGATTCTCTGCAATAATATGACCAAACACAAGTGGACTGGGTCTGTGAAATGCCTCTGCCATATCAACACACAGTAAAAAGACCTTTGGAATTATGTATGAACATAAACACATATATGCCAGAAATCTATGCCAGAACTTGTAATTATCCCAATAGCACAATAGACTCTTCAAAATAACTGTAGTTTGTAAAATAAGTCTCCGAAGCACAAGAACACTTTGAAACTAGTATATTTTGCAAAACCACTCCTTTATCAGTGTAAGAAATACTTTGAAATTAATGCACTTTGCGAATGAACTGTACACTGCAAAATAAACTTTTTGAAGTGACTGTATTCTGACTACACTTTGAAAAATAACTGTACTTTGCACACAGTAAACTCTTTGATATAATTGTACTGTACTAAAGCACACTGGAAACACTTTGCACTCTCTGAAATACTTTGAGCAACTCTAATTATACTGTGAATAGCTTTAGTCAATGTGAAATAGTAGGTCATGCCAAAACATGATAATTTACTAAAAAACATGCAGTCGCCTTGCTTTTTTTTTTGTTTTGCTTATTTTGCCCTTTTATTGTACTCTTTATTCTTGTTTAACCTCTTATCATGCTTGTTATACTTTTCCTGTCCTTGTTTTACTTTAAACATGCACATTTTACTTTTAACATGCTCGTTATGCAAATTGGAAGTAACTCTCAACACCCTCATAAGTATTTCTGATAATTCTAACAAATATCATGGTTTTGAATATCTGGTTTAATCAATAATGCATTTTGTGCCTTTTGTTTGATTAATAATGCATTTTGTGCTACTTGTTTGATTAGTAATGCATTTTGTGCTTTATGAATGCTTTGTATAATTTTCTTTACAAAATAAATCATTTATGTGAGTTTTGGATACATGAAGTTTGTTTCTGGCCTTGTTTAATCATTTGAGCACTGTATCACCCAGCCTACTCAATATACCTTGACCATTAACTCTGTACCTCATGGCTTGTACATGTTGCACTCTCTATCCCACTTCTGACACCATGTTGCTCATCTAGTCAGGATAAAACAGACAAACAGTTGTGGGTTCGGTTCAAGCAGCTTTAACACATCAGGACTGAGGCTTAGTAATTTAAACTTAAATAAACTTATAAACAGAATGACTACTGCCTTCATACATGTTAACAGTTTGGCTGTTCTCTCAAAATAGCACTGCTGCTTGCATGTGCTCTCTATTTATAGGCACGTGCCCTCACTTTGAAATGCTTCTTAAAGATACAACACACACTCTGTTCTACAAATATGTAGCTAAAATTTGATAGTGCACACACACACATATACATAAATTTACATTGTATTACTTCATCTGTTATCTGTGTACAATCGCCACATTGGACTCATCAAAACTAACAAGTTCCATCAAACCCATCAAAACCACAAATAAATAAATACATTTTTGCACAGGTCAGGCCCTCCTGCACACCCCTCACAACTTTATATATACCAGTTCTGGAAACGGCACAACAGTGGGAGAAGGACAAATTCCATTACCCACTATTCACAGATCTCAGAGAAACACAAACTGTGCAGCAGCAGTAGCAGTGTAAGCAAATGGAATATACCCATTCACTTACTGCTAAAGTATATCAGGCTTCACCATCATACAGCCACCCCATTTTACATATTTAAAATGCGTGTGTGTACATTTATATATACCTATGGATCTACAACACCTGATTGAATGAACAGCAATGTCGACAAGCACAATATTGACATAGTAATGTTGAAACAACAAAAGTTGACACTTTCTGCACATGCTCTGGGAATTACACCAGAGTTGTATAAATCAAATGCAAGTGTTTTTGGAGGGGGGACAAGCCACCCTGCACCCCCACACCACTGCTAATTTATATAATTACTCTGAGGCCACACAATCCCTGGGAAAAGGAATATCCCACTACCAGGGATGTTGACATACATGGTCATTTAACCCAGTAACAGCAACCCATATATATATATATATATATATATATATATATATATATATATATATATGTGTGTGTATATATATTCATATGGGTGTAGGATACAGTCCTCAAATGATTAAAACACATGCAGAATGACACTTTGTGCTCATGTTCTGGGGATTACCCCAGAGCAAAGTAAACCAATTGCAAGTGTTTTTGCAGGTAGACTGTGTCTCCCACACTCCCCGTTAATTATATATATATATGTCCCAAGATGGGTCGCAAACTGGCTCAAAGACAGAACCCACAGAGACAGAGTTGCTGGGGCCATGTCAGACTCGAAACCAGTCACAAGTGGCGTCCCACAAGGTTCTGTCCTGGGACCTCTCTTGTTCGGTATTTACTTTTCTGAGGTACAGGCCAATGTGGGAGGACTATGGCTCACCAAGTTCGCAGATGTCTGCAAACTGGGCACCATAATCGACTCTCCAGCTGACACAAACATCCTTCAAAAAGGTCTCGCAGAGATGGATAACTGGTGCCAGAGCCATGGTCTAAAGCTAAATGCCAAAAAGTGTATAGTCATACCCTTTGGCAAAAACAATGTGCCCACAAATTACCACATAGGTGGTAACCCATTAAGTACAGAGAAAGTAATTAGGGATCTGGGGACCCAAGTTGATAGCAATCTCTCCTTTGACAACCACATTGCCAAAGTGGTTAGAAAGACCTTCTACATAGCCCACCTCATCATGAAAGGATTCACATCTAGATCAAGAGAGGTAATCATGCCCCTTTATTCATCCCTCATCAGGCCCATCATAGAATACAATGCCCCCTTTGGGATGTACCTTACCCGACACCTGCAGCAATTAGAAAGACCCCAAAAGTACCTCACCAGGAGGATCAAGGGACTCAAACAGATGCCATATGCTGATCGGTTAAAAAAACTCCAGCTCTACTCGGTTGCATACCGCCTACTTCGAGGCGATCTATGCCTGACATGTAAAGCTATGTCCAACCCAGAATTAATGGACATGCTCCACCTCAGTAAATCTAAATCCCTTAGAGCCACACGCTCGAGAGACTTGAACCTTAGCACAGAAATAAATAGAACATGCTGGAGAGACAGATTCATAACCCAGAGGCTCCCTTTGCTCTGGCATAGAATTCCAATTCATGTT